>NW_009650064.1:10216260-10234293 GCF_000708025.1 Charadrius vociferus
TCCAACTCAAAGTTTCACCAGCACTAATGGTCTAGAGATGGTGTCACCACCCGTGTGTCTCTGCATTTCATCCGCACCATTTCCTGCCCCTGACACAGGCTCTCTTGTCCAAAAAATACCCTAGCAAGAAGAACTAAGAAAACACAGAAAACAAAGACCTATGCCCGCAATTTCTGAACTCTGCACACAAAGAGCTATTTGTCCTTGATCCAGATCTGAATTGAAACCCTTTCAGAATCCTTTGCAAGTTGTACTGGTTTGACTCTTTTGAAAGTTGGATTTTTTGTGCCTGATTGATGTTTAAAAAAAAATAAAAATTGACCTTACCCTTGGGTCAAATTAAAGCAGCCAAATTCATTCAAGATACCCTGATTTTCAAATACTGTAAGAAGGAAAAATGTTCCACATCAATGGGAGCATATTGTAAGGTTTTAGTGCTTGTTCCTAAAGTAAAATTAGTGTTTGCACAGTCTGATGTAATAAAAGCACCTTGGTGTCAATGTGGGCATCTCCAAAACTAAGAAAAAGACCATGCCAAAATAATAACCTGCCCCAAATGTGATCTTACCCAGATAGTTGGAACTGCTGACGTAAATATGTAGGTGGGATACAGGTTTTTGTATGCCTCAGCCTGCAGGCCAGACTTTCCCTCATTCAAGGAAGGAGATCCCCAGCAGGGGCAAGCCCAGGAGAGGACTTTACCTTCAGGACCGAATGGAACAAAGTTCAGAGCTCAACTTCTGCCAGGAACTGCTGTGTCACTACAGCAAATGATAACAGGCTTGCTACACCCTGCTGTAACAGCCAGCTTCTATCTATCTTTGGAAAACCAATTCAACTTAAACCCAGTGTCAATACACTGTTTAATGGTTTCTTGGTTTGATCTGTTTTGGAATGAAAAGGCAAGCTGCCACAAACTGTTTTGATCTCAAATTCATCTTTGAAATGTCGATGGTAATATAGAGGGGTGTGTGTGGGAGAAACAAGTGGTGTCTTTTACCACTTGTAGGTGGTTAAAGTAGGTGTAGTAGGAAAAACAACTCTATTTTGGCGAATGTGCTTCTGACCTATAATAAAACCATATTTGCAAACCTTGGATTATCAGTAGCAATAGTTTAAAACAAGTAAACAGTGTCAATGTTAATGCTCCCTTGCAGTTTAATAATGGTAATAATTGCTGTAATATTTACTTCCAATAGTTTTTTCTTGTAATTAATTCTATCTTTTATTAAGTCCCACAACAGCTCAGTTGCACTTTTTTTTTTTTTCCACATCAGCTGAATAAACCCCCGAGAATTGTGTATATTGTTAGCATGTCTGCCATTCATAAAAGGGATTTAAAAGTTTGAAGGGCAAACTAAAGCCCTTCAGGCCTAGTTTATATTTATAGGCTCTAGATTCTATTTATATCTCCCAAGCACACAGATGTAAACCCGAGGATGGAATCCTGCCTCTATGCAATTTCATTAATGGATGGTGCAGAAAGCTAGGGCCAGGAGTGATTTAATCTGCACGAGCTCCTTCCTACTAGGAAGACTCTATCCTCCTCAAGCTGCTCAACAGAATAGAGGTGGGGGTTTTTTTGTTTTTTTTTTTTTTTTTTAATAAGGCAGCAGACTTCTGGAATCTGCAAGTTTTGCCTCTTCCAAACAATGCGGTTTTGTTAGGATTGTCACAATTCTGCGTGGGATTTCCCAGTCTGTTCTGCGCTGAATAGAACTTGTAAAACGAGCTCTGTGTCCTGGAAATGCTGGAAGATCAACAAATCAACCACAGATCTACAGCGCGAGACTGCAGATGTGGAATACGTGCTCTTCAGATGCTTGGTAAACCCCATATTTTCAGGGCAAGTATACCCAGACAGGTGATGTGTGCATGTACAGCAAACCCGCTGATGCTCACAATACATGCTAGATGAACTCTGCATGCGCAAATGGCCCTTTCATGCATGCTACAAATTTCCCACTTTTTTACCACATGGCAGCACTAATCATGTATCTGGAAAACCTGATTAAAACTCCCCAAATTTTCTCTGGACTGTGTCTAAATACCTTACATTTTGCAGCAAACTACTTCCACGCATAGAAGCAGAGTCCTGCCAGAAGAAGATAACCACTGCAGAGATATATTTATATATATATAATTTTCGACACGTAATGCTAGCTAATACCCCGCATAGCTCTGCAGTACATATACTGCCATTTCATAGATCAGCAGGAGCGCTGAACCAAAGCAATCCATAGGACTCCAGTACGCATCTACTGCCACCATCCATTGGAGACCTACCTGCTCGGGGCTGACAGTGATGGGCTCCTTCAGAACATGCCAGATGACACATTCGAGCAGTGGGGGAGTGGTCAGCGAGCCAGGGTATGTCCAGTAGTCTCTGCATGCAGGAAGCAGTCCAGTGGGGTCAAAGTTTGTGAAGGAAGCTTGCTTCCCCTACAATAAAGAAAGGAGGTGGGCTAACATCAGAGGAGTGACCATACAGGGATGCTGGGTTTGCAGTAGTAAAGTTTTCTACAGGAAACTCCATGTTTAGAGAAAGGCAGAAATGGAGTTTGGCATGTAGTGTTGTGGGCCTCCTACAGCACCTTTGGGTTTAAGACTTTGAGCAATATATTTCTTACATTATAAGACTTTCAAGACATTGTTTCTCATTTCAAATGCTGAAGTTATGTTCCTTGCTTCTAGATACACAATTTGACCCTGCTTGAAGGAACAAAGAGTTTTCAGATACCACATACAACGGTTGTACTGGAAACAGAGAACCTGGGAGATCTGTTGGCAACATCCATTTACCTCAAAGGGAGACTGATCACAAAGATGACGGCATAGTCTCATTCTTTACTTTTCCTGCCCATATTTCTCATCAGCACAGGCCTTTACCCACTATGAAGGTACATAACTACTCAGGAAGTACTTTTCATTTTTCATTACTCAGCTCATTAAGATTGCATACACACTTCACACAATATTTAAATTATGGAAAGGCTTTTTTTTCCCCTCAGGGTTAAATATCCTGATCAAACTTCTTATCTGGACTCCCTCTAGAAATAGCCAAGAGAAGCATGCCCTCTTGGAGGAAGGAAGTCTATCCCAGATGTGGAGATGAGGGGAAGTGCCTTCTGCATCTGTCACCTAGACTAAAAATGGCACCTAGAAGAGTAGTTTAGATTAGGAAGATGAATTCTACCCCATAGCTTTAAATGCAGTTAAAAGACAGAAGCATAGTCACAGAGATACAAAGTGATCACCGTTCCTAGTATTCCCTGCCCTGTACCACAACTTCATTTGAATCTCTTTTGCATTTAAAATTACAGGAGCATTAGTGCTGACGGCAGGAAGATTTGTTTTACTTCTGTACGTATAGCAGACTGGAAAAAGTAAATAATCCACTTTCTGGAGAAGATAACGGTGCAGTTGTGATTGGTGTGAATCACCACAGAGAGCAAATATTACCTTGGTTTGAATAGAGTTCAGAGCATCCACAACTTTCTGTATTTCAGGCCTGGCATTTCCTACCTGTAATACAAACCATACGAAAAGAAAATAACCACGCACTCTCATGATACCTCTAGTTTTCTGTTACAGTTCTCAAGGAAACATTTTATAGTACAATTTGCCAGCACCACTTCATTATATAACAGGAGTATTAAAGCAAATGCGACTGGAACTGTAAAAAGCCTCTGTAAAATCATGCCAGTTGACAGTCAGCACAAATAGGTCAGCCAAGGACACTGGGCAGAATAAAGTTATTTTCATTTACAGTGTGTGGATTTATTTTTGGCCTTGAGCTCTTCTTTTTTTCATGGAAGTCACCCTCCTAATAAAACCCAGCGAGGCCAGGAGAGAGTGCACACTGCTGGGGAACAATCACCTTCTCCAACTAGCTGTGAAGATAATTCAACTTAGACGAAATGCTCTGGACATTTAACAATGACAGTAAAAGGAAAATAGGTGTTATTTAGGCCACTCCTACTGCATATTCTTACACAAATAGTTTTGTCAGTTATATACATCACCTTTCACTGAAAAGAGTTATGGCAGTGTCACTGTTGTGATGAAGGCAAGTATGCTGCTATAGGGCCACCACAGTGATGGATGGCAGTCATACTCCATTGCTGGCGTACAATTTTTATATGTAGAGAAACACAAGAATCTGAAACACTGCCCAGTTTGCTATGGGTTTATGCAGTATAGCGTAATGCTGGCTTATTCTATAACTTAGGCTCTCAGGGTGCCCCTGCAACAAGGAACATACTGAACTCATCCAAACAATACAAAAGAAAAAGTTCAACTAACCTTCATGAAGATGCCTACCACCGCCAAACCATCAGGATGCTTCACAGCTTCAGCAAATTTACCATATTTTACATTCCAGTGAACAATATGGAGCTAGGAGCAAGAAAACAAGAAGCACTGTGAAGATGATATTCCATCCACAATATTTTACGAATGAGGATTCAGGGAACTAATTTATTAAAAATTAAGAGCAGATGGTGTTTCACTGCTGAGATTTAAGAACTTTTGTGCACAGTTAAGAATTTGTTGAATCATTCATCTACTTTCAAGTTTCATTTATGCAAAGAGATTTCTGTCATGCATTTTATTTTGCATCCCGCTTTTATTCCCAAATGAGTTTTAAATGCAAGATGTGGCTGTATCGTTCTGCTTTTAGTCTGGTGAAAGCCCTGTTACCTTCATCATGGTTTTTTACGCATGCAAACTGAAGGATTTTGATATACACTGAAAGACATAATTGTCCAGTGTGAGGGAGAAGAGCTATTAACTACAGATCCGACCTGCAATCTAGAGAGTTTTTAAAAAAATTGTCCTGCCCTGTTCTGGAAAGCCTCTTAAAAGAATATGAAATTAATCTCCAGGTGATGCTAGCCAGGATCTTACTTTATTTTTGATTTCTGAGTTATTTCTAATAACTGGCTGTTCATCTGGCTGTTTCCCCATATCTGCCAGTCAGGCTGGGCAAGTATGGGACTGTGAACAGATGTAAGGCAATGGCAAGTTTCTCAGAAAAGACAAAGGCTACTTTATCTCATGAAAAAGCAACAGAGCCAATGAATTTGTGGAGCCATTTCTTTTACCCATCAATGCAAATCATAGGTTTGTTCTGCCAATGTGCATTTATGAAAGAGTTAAAAAAAGTCTGTCACAGCATCCACAGGTAGATTCCTAAACAGGGGACAAGGAAAGGTAGGATGCAAGGCACTAATGTCACGGCATTTCTGTAGTGAGACTGTAATACAGAGTCTTATGTGGTCCAAGGGACAACCGGAGTCTCAAGGATATTACAAATAGTGCCTGCAAGGTCTTACTTTGCTACCTGCCCTCTTCACAGCTCCCTTTGTTTCTTTGCTGCCAAAAGATGAAAGAAACGGCCTGCCCCAAAATTATTCTGTTGTTTACGTAAATGTCTCTGATGTTAAAAAATGAAGCCAGGAAAAGGGGATGTGCGTGTACAGAGGTACTGTGATTCTATTTCTTCATAATTTTCATGAGTCATCGAGAAAGCAGGGAAAAAAACCCAGGGATAACTAAAGTGGGTTTTTCTGCTTCTGTAGTCTCTTTGATGTGAAGCAGATGAAAAAAAAATAAAATATTACAAGAGCCCTCTAATTCTAATCTCTGCTACTGTAGGGAGTAGGTCCTGGGGTGACATTGCACCAATGGTACATTGGTAACCCCCACAATCTCTTGCCCTATGAAGATTTGTACAGAAGCTGCTACCGTGGTGGAAAAATAAAATAAAATAAAATAAAAAAAATCATTATACACAAAAGACTGGAGAAGGTAAAGCATATCCTACCTCTGCATCATACTTCACACCATCCACAGTGTGCTCAGACCCTTGGCCCTCACAGGATCCCCAGTGAATGTGAAACTGTGCCAGCCTGTAGACTCCATCCAGCGCTCCTCCTTGCAGCACTGCAAAGCAAAGAGCCTCCATTAGCATCTCCCATAACCTTTGCTATCAAGTCTCACTTCAAACTGGAACATCCATCGCAAGTCTTCCAAGTGAATTAAGAGTCCATTACTCTGCATGCTGCCATGCTACTCCAGATCATCCTCAATGGTACATTCCTGCAATATGCCAAAATCAATAATAAACATCTAAAACCGTAAGTGACTTTACAGTGAGTGTCTCATCAGCAATTTAACAGGCATGCTAATATTACAGGTGACGAGGAGAGAGCTAATGATGTAACTTTTCTGTCACTAAATAAATAAAAAAGGCCAAGAATAGCCTTTGTAAGAGGCCCATATGGAGTTATTCTATGAAAGTACACTTCAAGACCAAGTTATCTTTCACTTACTAACGTACTCTGTCCCTTCATTGTAGACGCTTTATCCATTTAGGCCTTAATCCTGCAAATCCCATGGTGGACTAGATGGGGGAAAATGCTTTTTGTTCCAAATTAAACCTAAACACCTGTTAGCCATGGGTTGCAGCAAGTGGAGCACTGGGCACAGTGCAAGGCATTGCAGAGGTGTGAATTCAAGTCTCTTGTCCCTCCCATCCTTTACCCCTCAAGAACAAATTTTAAAAAAATGGTGGAGAGAATGGCAATGCCTGCAGAGGCAGTTTTTTTTTGTTTTTTTTTTTTAAATCTGGACTTGAAATGAGGCGTATACTTATGCTCTCCACTATCTGACCTTACTCCTGCTATGGGACTGCTGTAAGTGGAGTGCCCAGCCACACTTTCAATTACACAGAAGCAAGTTTCCCTGAGCTCCCTTATTTTGCCTGTTGGTTTTAACCTCGTATTTAAACCGTGACCAATCACCATTACGATATGCAGGATCAAGCCTTATTACTGCAGAACGATCAAGGTACAGTGTCTCCTCCAATGCAGCATAAAGCACAGAACAATAACACATAGTTCTCTTAAATAGAGCTATTTATCTAAGTTATTAGAGCAAGGTTTCACAATGGTTTGTGGTTTGGTCTCTTTTTTTTTTTTGCTAAGCTTCTCAAATTCACAATTAAATGTTTAAGTTGTAAATATTTAAGAATAAAAAATATTTTAAAATGTAATTTGAAGTGTTATGCATCTTGGAGATCAATTTGTCTCTCTCTATATACATAAATATATATATAAAAAAACAAAGTGACAGAAGAGTGTTCACATCATATATTACATGTAAGTGTGCTCTGTGTATATGCCACAAACAAAATGGTTCTGTGGAGTGAAGATGCTTTCCTTTCACTTAGTTTAGACACTATCACAATACGTGCACGTGTGGAAAATATACATCAAATGCAGATAAGAAAAAGTCACTGTCTGTTCAGGTTTGAATTATTCTAATTATACGCAAGCATGGACAACAACAGCCATGGATACTTGGCAATGGGGAACTCAAAGTGGTGAGGATTTGACTAAAAAACTGGAATACATGAAAATCAAATATAATATATCTATATAAAACACATTAGTTTCCACTAGTGTAACTTACACATGCAAAATTTCTGTTCAGTGGACAAATTTAGCATTTGCCTGGGGCTCCTTCTTTGGTAAACATATTTAGAAGTCTCCCAACGTATTTCTATTTGAAAAATGTAAATAAATGTTCCACTGCAGTCTTTGTAATTTCCAATACTGTAGCCAACGCTGAACAGCCAACAGACCAAGACTTGCCCTACCTATTGCCAAGCTATGTGATACAAAGAAGAATGGCTACTTAAAGTAATTAAATAGGAACATATCTTATTCTACTTTTATGTTTCTGCATGTGCTAGTTGCCAAGAAGCATAACTGTGTCGAGCACAGGACTACAAATCAGAACACTTTTTTTTAGAACGGCGACTGTGAATGTGCATTAGTTCCTTCTGAAAATGAAGTAATTGGTTGCTACGTCTTTACAGATGCAAAATCATTTAATTGACACAATATCGTGTTTCATTTAAAAATGATGCCATGGAGCTGCAGTGTTTCAGTTTCAGTTCCTCTGGCTAATGGATTTCCTGCTCGTTGCAGGTACAAATGGACTGAGGTTCCACCATCCCTCAACCTCAGAAAGCACGAGCGCAGCACAGGTTAATCTGCCATTATCAATCAATGGAAAGCATGCTGAAAAGCAGAACCATGCAATCTTCTTAAATCCATTTGCAGTGTTATTTCTCTATAGTTTGCTATAGTCTCATAAAACTCAAAAGATGCAGAAAAATCTCTTTGCGGTTTTTGCTTACTTTTCTCATTCTGTGGTTCTCAAATCCAGCACTAGCTTATTTTGACTCACAGCAGAGCATTCAAAGAAAGTAATAATTAGATTAGTGTAAATGAATACAAATTCAGCAGGCTTAATTACAGAACAGCCCTTCTTGTTCTAGCCTACATTAAGCAGTTATTTTTTTTAATACTTCTCAGCCTTTCCAAAGAAATAAAATTTAAAATTAAAACTTAAAAGGCAAAGTAGAAATGTTAGAGCTTCATTTTTTTTTCCCAGTGCAAGCTTTTAAAACCATGAATAAATGCTACCAGCTTTTGCAAAGTAAAAGTTCATCAAGAATCAGAGAAACATTCACACCAGGAACTTCCCTGTCCTGTGTGCCACCAGCATCAATTCACGCCACATTGACAACACAAGTCCAACCTTTCCATCCCCTTTTTTAGGGGGACAGGGAAATTCGGATCCATATTCAAGTACCTCATCATGTGCTCCCTTCCTTTTGAAATTAACATTAGTGTACATCATCCTGGCAATACATATGTAGCTGTGCTCCCTTTTGTTATGTAGCACAGATGCAAGGTGAAGACAGCACCAGCCCACCTGGAGAACACATTCTTTTCTTCCGGGTTCATCCTACCCAACACAGTCTACGTCAGTAACCTGGTCTCCATAGATGTGTAACAGCTCAAGAGGCGACAGCTTGAAAATGCAACTTTTTTTCCCTCCTATTTGACAGTTATTTGAAATGTTACAGGGATACAAATTTGGAGCTACTTCGCTTAGATTAAGAAGTGGTAACTGTTTTCAACCTTCTACCCTTTACCGGAGAAGTTATGTTAGTAACATGCCATAATTATATTGCACATGAACTGTTCCATTTAAGTCTGTGGATAAAGAAGTCTTGGATAAAGAAGGTGAACTCGATTTGTCTCCATTACACTTTCTTAGGATATTTGGAAACACACAGAAATCAAAGGCCATTTTGCTGCATCTGGGACACCTGTTTACTGAGGCCACACAACTTCACTGTTCTATGTAAAGACAAGTCACCGGGTAGTTACCTTTCCTATGTAGAATGGAACAGCTCTGTAAGAAAAATACTGTGGACCACTTCATATCTTTTTTTTTTTTTCTTCAGGTATTGGCAGCATCCACATCTGAATTTTTGCAGGAATACTGTGGAATTACTGTTAGTGTCCTGGTTTGACCACAACATTTAGTTATCCCTTGTGGGGTGTTCTCTCTATACAGGCCTGGAGACTAAGAAATCTCATCAAGGCAATAAACCTATCAAAAAAATTTATCAAAATGGCCGAACTACAAGATCGTTTCATGAGTTAGAATGAAGTCCTTCCTGTCATACAAATTAATGTGGTAAGAAAGATACTATTCTAAATTTTGGTACTGTGAGTAAAAGCAGAATGAGAAAGTGTTCTTCAAACGGAAACCACTGACAGCAAAGCCCCTTTCAGTACCTGAAATAATGGGTCCACTACAGCACAATGGGTGACCAGAGCTCAAAACTTAGGAAATTTAGTTCTAATTAAGATTCCACCAAACAAAAGCCTAGCAGCAGGTCATTTCAATCACCTACTTTGGAGGACAGCCCTCTTGCAGACACATTGCTTTGGCATAAAGAAAGCCATGATTTTCCATCAGCCTACAGTAGCTGTGCAGGTGTATATGACCTTGTAGATAAGCGTGCATGTAAAAATATGCATAGTATATACATGAATATTAATATTTTGCAAGCTTTTGTGTATACACAGACATCTGTATGATAGCAGACAGGCCTTGAGGAGACAAAGCAGATGAAGCGTTACTTGAGAAAAAAAGTCTTGAGCACCGTGCACTATTAATGGCACAAAAAAGGCTCTTATGAAGATGCTCAGGGATTAGCCTTGTGTTCTTATGCAAGGATGGGCTTCCCCATCAGGCAGACTGAAGAGTTCAGTTAGGGTAAGCTGTCGCTTCTGTGAAATGTGGCGTACAGAGCGTCACATTTTGTGAGATGTTTCCTTCTTTATGTTATCTCTTTCCTACATTCCTCCTAGGACGCTGTATCATGACAAGCAAGAGAGCAAGACAGCACGCAAGCATCTGACTGTAGGGATCATACTTGCAGAAAACATCTGTAGTGGGTTCCACCAAGAGAAAAACTACGTAATTGGTATCTCATAAGAAAAAAAACCCACTCTGATCTTGCTAGAGGGTTAGCCTGATAAGGCAACAAGGGTGTTCCACAGAGATAGACCAGAATGAAACATCTGCCAAAAATGCAGCAGGTCTCCAGACGTGTGTATCGGCAGTGGGTCAGTGATTCTGATTCACCTCAGCTGAACTATTTCATCCAGACTGGGCAGCAGCCAGAGAGACTCTGACCTGCTTAAAGATACGAAGTCATTTAGGTTCTTAACTTTCCTCCCACTCCCTGGGGCCAGTGGAGTTTATTTCTCATGTAATCTCTTAAATGGAGATTCTGAGAGTTGTAAGGTGCTGTACTGAGACCCTGATCAGTCTTCAATCTGTGTGTTTCACATCACATGAGCTAACTATGACTTTCTAAGAACTGCGCTGGAAGTATTAAAATTTTCTTTGAAGTAACAATTGGTTTAATTTCTGATGGTAATATCTATAATACTAGTCTTAGTGACTGCTTACAGTACTGAAAATTGTTCATTCGACATGGTGCTCATACAACATTGAGATCTAATGAAGGATGAACAAACTTAAGGTGTGAGCATTGCCTCTAAGTACGCAGCTGTCCCTCATGCCTAAAAGTAAATGAACAAATATATCAGCTGGGAAGAGTAGTTATGGTGACATCTGGCACATGGCTTCATTACATCTTGAAAATAAACTTTTCCAAGTGGCCCTAGCTGATAACAGCTGCCTAGTTTCTCCCAGTTTGGCACTAAAAGCACCTCTAGAGGAGGGATTTGGAAGAAGGGAAGGAAGTTGCCATGATTCTTAAACACACAATCCATGCCAAATTTCCACCCAGAAGTTGCAAGTTAAAAAAGAGTTCATGTAAGTAAAGAAGGGCACTTTTGGGCTCTGTAAAGAAATCAAGGCCCGAAGCATGCAGGACTCATCTCAAACCCTCTAATCTTCCTTTCCAGTTCCTGGAAGCACTGGAACTATTCTCAAGCCACCTGCTTTTCATAGGCTTTGCAGTTTCTGGTGAACCCAGTTCACTAGAGAAATGACTTAATGATCACTCACCCTCTGGGACCTCAGACTTGCTAGTCAAGCAATGCACAAAAGTACTTGTGACACATAGGCAGATGTTTGAATACTACAATCTATAAGCAGTCGGTTCCCTGATTTATAATTCAGAATGGTCAGCACATCGCTCAGGCTATGCTGTATTGTGGACCTTCAGTCCATGGCTGTAGACTGATAACGTGCAATATTACTCTGGCATAGCTAATGTTACATCTTCAGAGCCAGGAAGCCTAAAAATAGCCCAGTGGCAGTGACTTGCATTAAAAGTTGTGCCTGAAGGACAGGAGACCTGTGTCTTTCTTCCACAGTTTACCTGCTGAGTCGGAAGTGTAGGAAAACAGCAACAGTGGCACAGCTTTCAGAGCAACTCACTGCCAAGCAAGCAGTGCCAATGCACTGGCTGCTGAATAACAAATATAACAAAATAAATTGGTTTGTTTCCAGCGAGTCATAACTCAAGACAGTTGAAGCTCCCTCATTAATATTTACAATTATAGGAAGAGGTTGGCAGCATATTTGATTACAACTACTGAAAGTCTCACAAGGGGTGCTAGTTCCAAAATCAATAGAGTATTTTCATTTCCCTAGGTCTCCTCGTAATTTTAAATTTTTACTACAACAGTGTCAAAAGCGTCAGATTTGCTTGGGACTCTCTTGGATTTCAATATTATCTCTAGCTTAGCAGCAATGAAGAAAAAGGAAATAATTAAGAGACTCGTCCATCAGCAGAAGTTGCCTCTAGAGCCTTACACCACAGTTAGAATTCAGTTCTGTCAGGTTCTACAGCTAAAATACGATATTTTAATATTTTTGTTATGGAATAAATTAATTGCTGATTGGCTTAGAATCATAGAATCATTTAGGTTGGAAAAGACCTTTAAGATCATCTGGTCCAACAGTAAACCAAGCACTGCCAAGTCCACTGCTAAACCATGTTCCTCGGCACTACATCTACCTGTCTTTTAAATACCTCCTGGGACGGTGATTCAAGCACTTCCCTGGGCAGCCTGTTCCAATGCTTGACAACCCTTTTGATGAAGAAGTTTTTCCTAATATCCAATCTAAACCTCCCCTGGTGCAACTTGAGGTCATTTCCTCTTATCCTATCACATAATACTTGGGAGACTGACGGCCACCTCATTACAACCTCCTTTCAGGTAGTTGTAGAAAGTGATAAAAGTCTCCCCTCAGCCTCCTTTCCTCCAGGCTAAACAACCCCAGTTCCCTCAGCTACTCCTCATAAGACTTGTGCCCTAGATCCTTCACCCGCTTCGTTACCCTTCTCTGGACATGCTGCAGCACCTCAATGTCTTTCTCGTAGTGAGGGGCCCAAAACTGAACACAATACTCGAGGTGTGGCCTCACCAGTGCCAAGTACAGGGGGGAGGATCACTTCCCTAGTCCTGCTGGCCACACTATTCCTGATACAAGGCAGGATGCTATTGTCCTTCTTGGCCACCTGGGCACTCCGCTGGCTCATATTCAGCCGGCTGTCAATCAACACCCCCAGGTCCTTTTCTGCCGGGCAGCTTTCAAGCCACTCTTCCCCAAGCCTGTAGCACTGCATGGGGTTGTTGTGACCCAAGTGCAGGACCCGGCACTTGGCCTTGTTGAACCTCATACCATTGGCCCCAGCCCATCGATCCAGCCTGTCCAGATCTCTCTGTAGAGCCTTCCTACCCTCAAGCAGATCAATACTCCCATCCAACTTGGTGTCATCTGCAAACTTACTGAGGGTGTGCTCGATCCCCTCATCCAGATTACTGATAAAGATATCAAACAGAACAGGCCCCAATACTGAGCCCTGGGGATCACACTTGTGACCGGCCACCAACTGGATTTGGTTCCATTCACCACAACTCTTTGGGCCTGGCCATCTAGCCAGTTTTTTTAAGCAGTGAAGAGTACACCCGTCCAAGCCATGAGCAGCCAGTTCTTCCTTTTATAAGCTCATCATACACACAATCAGAAGATACTGACACAGTGCCTACTGCTGTGAGAACTTCCCATTTGAATTTCAGGTTTTAGGTGAATTCTATGTAAGTTTCACGGAAAACTTTTCAAAGAAACATTGTAAGTATGTTGCAAAATCTTCTCTTGGGCTCTTCAGGTTTTCTTGAGCAAAGTCACTTCCTGTGGTTTTACAGCTCTGAGAAGTCGCTGTTTACTTCTGTCTTTTAAAGGGAGTGAAAATACACACTCATCCTTGCAGCAGACTATTATATAAAAGTGTTTAATATGATAAAATAAGTACCCTTAATGAGACACTCCTTTGATAAAGTTCCTAAAGTAAGGTGCATTATTATAATTTAACAGTTATCAGCACCATTTGCTTCACTCATGCGTGGAAGGTTGGGTCCCAGGATACAAGAATGGATGAACCTGCACTTGTTTTATTCCTAGTGACACTTAAATAATTTCTGCTTTTATTAAAGTTATAGAAATGTTAAAGATTAATGCCTACAAATACTTGAACTTTCAAAAAGTTAGTGGACATGAGAACTAAGAAAGCAACTGCAAGAACTGAAGGAGAAGAGAACCTAAGGAACAACTGGAAGTTCACTGTTCACTTTCCACATACAAGTCCAAGAAAACATTCCAGAAGACTTCAAGGGAACAAGACAGAAGGCATCATTTTATCTAAGAGATAATCCGGGAATTCCAGCAAATAAAAAATTGTTCCTAAATATGGCAAAGCTGGCTTGTGAGTTTTCTCTCTGTACACCATTTCTACCAACTATCAACTGTTAAATATGAAGGGGATTCACTTTGGGAACTGACTGAGCCTTTAGAAGTGTATTCTGGAATGTAACAGCTGTCACGTAGCCCAAGAAATTCAAAGGCTGCACTGCAAGAATTGAAATGGAAGGTTTGGGGGCAGCTGCTTGGGAAGAGGTTTTTTCCTAAGCGTGCTTAGTAACACCTAAGCATATCTAATAAAATTAACAAGGAAGTAAAACCAAGTCAGGTTCTAAAACTACCACAAAGACTTTAACATCCCTTCTCTGTTAAAACATCATTGTAAGAGAAAATTGTATAGGTCATAGGCATAATTACAACCTGATTCAAGAGTTGTGTCTATAAAGCTCCACCTATTAGTAAAGGGATCTTCTAAGAGCAGAGAAGAAAGCGTTTTCTTCTGTGAAGATACATTAGTCACATAAATTGCACATAGATTGTTTTGGTTTAAAAAGTTAAACTTATTTTACATTCTTACTATGCTAAAGAATATAGATGGAATATCATTTTAAGGAATTCTATATTTTTCTTTTAGATTTTTAGTGTTTCACTGATATGGGCAGAAGCTTCATACTACATAGTCTTGTATGCACACATATAATGTAACAAATATACATTTGGGAGGAAGAGCCTTTTTATTTGGGGGAATAAATAGTTTACATCAAAATTTTTATTATTCCGATATCTACTTGTTGTTAATTGTGATCAACAGTGTTCACATTCCATATTTTCTGAAACAAAGAAATAGTAACAACTACTTTCAAAGAGTTTTATCCAAGCATGCTAACTATTATTACCTGTATTTTTTATTGCAATAACTTATTTTGCATACCCTAGAGAGCAGGAGTTAGACATTAATACCTAGAACTGCTGTTCAATTTACTTCAGCGTCGTCAGTTATGAGCCTGAAGATTCTTAATGAATGGATCTACTTCTTTGTTTGTGAACAATCTTCAAGACATGAGTAATTGCACACAATGATCTTATTACTTCATTTTGTGCCTACTACCACAGATAATTCATTACTGCATACAGGACAGCTCATAGGAGCACGCACTATAGCCTGTGGGATGTATTTACAGGATTTTGTTCCATTGTCTTCTGTAAAACATACCAGCACATCACATAATTTCACATAATTTCTCCTTGTGACTGTTGCGTGCTGTCTAACCATGAATTTGGTACACACATTATAGTCTCAAATTCAGAAATAGGAGTGAATCAAGCACAGTCAAGTCAGACAGCTCTATTTTGCGTAAGGAAAGTAGGTTACCTAGTTAACTGCATACAAATGAAGCCATTAAGCATGCTGCCAGGTAGATTCCATGCACTCTAATTTTCAATAGAAAGCAGGATACTTAAGGATCCACTCTTACCTGGCCTCATAGAAATCTGTTTAATTATTTTTTTTTTTCTAAAGCATAATCAGTTTCTGATTCACTAATAGAGCTACTGAGAATGTTTCTACTTGCATCTCCTATCCTCCCACTCTGAAAGCTGTGTCACTGCATATCTGTCAGTGGATCCCTGTCACAGATGTTCTGGTTCGGGACCGACTTTTCTCATAAAATGCGTTCTTCCTACAGACAGTTCTTTGGATTATTATATGTTCCTGCCATTTTTTTCTCCCAAGTTACCAAATACAACCTAATTTTCACAGTCTTTCCAAACTTATGTGTTCATTTTGTGTGTGCATAACAGTTCCATGAGGAGCTGAACCTGTTTCTGTAGAGCTCAGTGAGAGCAGACTCCCATGTATCTGCTGAAAAGATAATCCCTTCTTTTCTACTCTGAATCATTTACCTTATTCCCCATGACACTGCTAAATGAACATGCATTCAGCTCCTCAGTGCTTCAGAAAAATAAACACTAAGAAGTCAGAATACATTTTTCCCCTTTTTTAAAAAAAACATACAAATATTAATGTAGATGCTCTGTGTAAATTACACATCAACATATGTGTATTTATACAACTGTGAACACTTAGACCTGACCACTTAATATTGTTCAGCATAAAGACTGCAATTAAAATACAAAGTCAAATTCTTAGTGCAATGCTGAATGTCAGTTGTACTGTAATGTTATATTACCTGCAACCCTCCCCCCATTTCAGTGGGCATGGATCATTTGTTTTCAGCACCATTCCCTAAACGACATTGCCATTGAAATGCTTAGGGAAAATGGGGCATTTGCTCAAGCAAGTTACATCAGGCAGTGTCTAGAGAAGGCAGTGACTTACAATGGGATTGGTTTTGCTGTCTAAATTAAAAATAGAGGCACACTCATTCTAGCAGGGTGATGATTTCTGCAAATTCAGCCAGCTGAAAAACTACAATTAAAGACAACCTACAAACCCCTTGTTGCAACTATCCATCAATGCAGCCAATTCCTTTCATAAGGATTACTAAAAGGTTTGCAGGATTCAGGGCTTAATTTCACCATACAGTACGATGAACAGTAAGACGCTGTGGAACGACTGCCTGCTAGCAAACTTTGTCGGAATCTCTCAGATGTATTATCTTTATCTAGAAAGCCCAGCATCAAGAAATGTCAGGGATAATACTTGTTTAAGTTACAAAAGAACAAAGAGGTATTTTCTAATCATTTCTCTGTTTCTGTACTAACCTGGGAGCATATTGGCTTTAGAAATATGAAATAATATTTTGATAACCAAAGAAACTATTTCCAAACTATTTCCACTTCAAGTTGTTAACTGTAATCCCTTGTTATTCTAAGGTCAATTTCTTCCTACGATGTATTTTGCCTCTTCCTTTAACCATTTGGTCAGTAGCTTATAATGAGCTATGCCTAAAACTGTTCTTGTCAAATAATTATCTCTTTTTTTTTTCACTCTACAGTTGAGGTCTTATCCAAATCCTTCTCATTTAAACAAACATAAAGCAATTAGCTTCTCTGGAGTTTAGAGCAGGGCAGCTCCAAACTGCCCAGATAGGCTTAGTTTTTTTTTTTTTCTGACGGGAGCTCAGCTTTCTTCTAGCCTAAAGGAGCCATGTGGGATGCAGAATCCTTAAAGGCTGAATCCTGACCTTCCTGAAGGCAAAACACTCCAGATTTTTTTTTCGTCTTTAAAAAAAAATCCACCTATGGCCTCAGTAGACATTTTAGCAGCAATTTCTCCCAGCTCTACCTGTGCACACAAAGATGAGGTCTCACCTGACTTGTCAGAAGAATCATCAAACTCCACGTTGAAGGAGTGCCCGTTGTTGACTATGTTTCTTGCCGTGCCGGCATCATAGCTGAAGCTGAGCGGCTTCAGAGAGGAGTCGTACTTGGCCGATTTGCTGCTAATGTCAACTGGGGACTGGCGCTCTCCATTGGCGATGGGGAAGTGCTCGTGCCAGTGAGCGGGTCCTGCAAGACAGAGTAAACAGCTCAGTGGGAAAGGACATGAAGCTCGAGGGATACAAATGATAACCCTCACTCTAGAAAGCGGGATGCTTGAACGCTAGCGTCATAACGTACATCATAACAGACATCATAATGCACCACCTGTGCAGGCTGCCGATGCCAGTAACACAGATGAGGTGATATCCCACCTAGGGACCAAGGCAGGGACCTGGCAGTTTTTATCGGGGGGTCCTTCTAGAGACCAGCCAGTCCTGCTGGAGCAGCGCCCCGTCCTCCCCTCTTCCTTGCCCCGTCACCGAAGTAAAGGAATGACAGTACAGTAGGAAACCAGAGGATGCTCCAGGCAAACCGCGCGGCGCGCCGCTCGGGCGCAGGTGGCATCTCAAGGTTAAAAAAAAAAAAGAAAAGAAAAGAAAAGAAAAAAACGCCACCGAGCTCTTTCTCGCTCCGGGCAAGGGCTCGGTGCGACGCGCAGCGGTCACGTCCCGGGCAGCTCCCGGGGACCTG
>NW_009650064.1:10234778-10250771 GCF_000708025.1 Charadrius vociferus
GGCTATTGCGGGGCTGGGGAAGGGGGGAGGCGGGGAGCGGCCGGTTTTTGTCATAGGTGCCGGGTTTTGGAAGGGATTAACGGGGATTTGGAGGCGGAGAGCAAGGCAGTTGGCCGAGGGGAGCAGTGGTCGCGCTTCAGAAGAATGAGGACGTTATTGCTTATTACTTCATAGTGGGGTTTTTATTTTTATTTTTATTTTTTTCTGATCACTTTCGGAGCAGACAGCAGGTAGAGCTCTGCTTACATTCGCTTCTTGGCGTTTAGGAAATACATACTTACCGTGAGAGCGGCTTAACTACCGCTCCCGAGAATGGACTTGCGAGAATAAAATTGAGCAATACATATTTTAGATGTTTTTATATTGCTCAACGCTCTGGTGTTTTATCGCAGGACAGGAGGGATCAGACCTTGACAACCCCTTTTACAAACGGCTGAATTCAGTCGTGTGCCGAGTCCCCTCGTCCCTGCGCTGCAGCGGGGCCGTCTGACCCCGCCAAGCAGCTCCGTACCCCAGTGGCTTTGCAGATGATCCTTTCTGAACACTTTTCTGTGTCCTTTTGCTCCAAAGCAATTTTTGGTATGGCAATGACGTTGTAAGTGTAGTATTAGTTTATCCCATTTTTTTTATTCAGAGGGTTTATTCAAATATGTTTTTAATTTTATTCTGTTGTGATTCAACCTCAGAGGTCCAAATTCTGTTGTCAGTGGGGTCATTGTTAAGTCTAGAATAACAACATCAGAATGACTCCATCATTTACATTCACCATTGTAAAATACATGTCATTTGTTTTTATTTGTTAAGAGTGTGGGGGGGGAAGACTATTCATACAATGTGGTTACTGTTGCTAATAGCAAAAGAAACCAGCTGGGAAATTGCTTATAAAAATTAAAGGCATTTCTCAGACCTTTTTCAGTATAAGCAGAAAATATTTAAAGCTTATTACTGATTAACACAGTGTGTGTCCTCTCACATTTGCATGCCTCTACTCAAGATGATTTAGAGACCACAAACTGGAAATGTGCTGGCAAAACTGCACACATAGAAGTTATTTAGAAGTGGCTGTGGTGTATGTGATGTAGCACAGCAAATGGTAATACACATTAGAAATTTATTAGGAATTCCTTGTTTGCTCATTATAGATACTTTCTGGCAATCACTTTTACATCTGCCAATTTTGCTGTCCAGGTGTATCAACAGTCTGTCATAAACGCACAGGTATACAAATCCATATAGGTAAGAATCCTTGAAGAATAAAGCAGAAAACATCCCTTTATGTTGTAGGAAGGAATAACATTTCTGTACATTTCAGAAGGCTTCCCTCTGTTTAATCTTAGTATAAAAAAATCAATTCAGCCTGATTCTTCTGCACTCTCATACGTCAAGTTTCCACTGACGTCAAAGGGTAAGTACCATATAAAGGACAAGTACAGGATTAAGCACGACACAATGTTTGGCATGGTAGGCTTCCTCAAAGATCTACTTAGGTTTCTTACCAGGAAAATGAAGTCAGTCAGCAGCATGGGGGGACTGGGATTTTAATTACATGAATCTTCATTTTATCACATTATTTCTGTTGGTATGTATGTGGTACATGCTAAGCACACACAGACATACATCCACAAATAGAAGGTCCGCTGTTCTTAAAATCAAATACCCATTTCCTTTGATCATTCAGCAGTTAGTACTTGCAGGCTTGAGGCCATGCAAAGAAGCCGCTGTTGAGAGCCTGGTGTTGACTTGGGCTTGTCAGTTCCAGCCTGCTCCTTTTATATCTCCTGCCTGCATCAGACTCCTCTAATCTGTGACTGTGGTTTTACAGCAGAATGCAGTGCATCAAAGAAAGCCATAAGGTAGCCTTGAGAAGAAGCTGGATACTGGAAACAGTCCAGTCCAGATAATACCGCACACTGGTGATGCTGCTTAGCAGTGACAAAAAGCAAGGCATGTTAGCAACAACAAAAGGACATAGTACACATCAGCATGATACCTGCACTAGCCCAAGCATCTCACATAAATCCACACTATGCTCCATAAACCTGCCCCTCTCTGCCACGGCTCTGCTGAAATCGGTGGAATGACGCATACCAGTGAGCCCTCCTTGCACGTACAGAATGTGTAGGAGCAGTTCCTAAAGCAAATGTTCACAAATCCTATGGCGACAGAAGCATTATAAATACATTTCAAGCAATACAAATACAGGGAACAGATTAGATAATTAATGTAGCCATTTGATTACTCATGAATCTGACATTAACATTTTGAGCAGAAAAGATGCCAGTAAATCTTGTCTCCCATTTCTGTCATTACTGGTACCACATACTATGAGGGTTTTCAGAAACTAATAAAAACATACATTTCTTCATCTCTATTTCTTAGCCTCAAAGCAGGACAGCATTAGATCCCACCTGAATATGGTAAACAAATCACTGTTTTTAGATTTGATGGTACTTTTTAATCATATTAGTAAATACAAATAGAAGCAGCATCAATAGTTTTAATAAGTGGAAACCATTCACTCACTCAGGTACCTCCACACCGTTCCCGGTACTCATTCCCAGGCAAAGGACAGTGCAAAGCCCACACATCATTTAGGCCCCATCTGAATCCTGCTTTGAAAACTTACGTGTTGCAGCACGCTTGTTGACTCTATGCACAGGAAGGAAAGCATCCTGTTTGTGTATGTCTTATGAAGTTCCCTGAAATATATTTTTATGATCATTATTATTATTTGTGAAACACCGCAAATGTCAGTACAGATGGAAAAATGGCACAGCCCCTTCCATATCAAAGGTTTTTTTCTCCCTAGCAGTCAATTGCCAACGAGGGGGAGTATTCTGGCTGCAGGAGTAATGACACGTCAAACATGCATCAACCTGCAAGATGGTTTCAGCAGAAGCACGTACAATGATCATGTTGTAAATCCACCTTTTAAGTTTCATGGTAGATTTTCAGCTCTGTCTGAAAATCTATTTGCAGTCATTTTTTGACATCTTCATCCGTGTTTCTGTTCAGTGCTGAGCAAGATCCAGAAGAACCCTGCATCATTCTGATTCATTGTAGCTACTCATTGACAGTTAAACGCAACTATGAAAATAAAAATAATTTTTGATCCTTCAGTGAGGTGAGGTTAAAGTCCTTCCTTGTATTACAAAAATGATGCTTTACTACTATCTTCTAATGAGATTATAATGCAAGTATCAACAATGCAAGCTTCATGACATACCAGTGCAGTAGAAAGAGCCGGCCTGCCTCTCTGCTGACTTCTGGCCATTGCTGATACAAGTATGTGCTTATGTCAAAGTATGCGCTTATGTCAAACTCCAAACTCCTAATTCAATGTTTTCTTCTTCAAAATAAACCTCTTTGTGTCACCAAAATCCTAAATTGCATACATTACCCAGGACTGGGAGAACAGTCTTACACTGAATGGAATCAAGAACAGAACCTAAGTGCAACAGAGGATTTAGGTAGAGACAATATAAATACCTAAGTCAACATGTCATTAGATTATTACCTCTATACAGAATCCCCAAAGCTGTGAACTTTTCATTGACATCTGGACCAAAAAGTTACATCTTGTTAGAACATTTTTATTGTAATGGTACACTGAGTAAGTGTTGGTCCTGATGAAAATGAACAGACTGTCCTCTCCTCTAGTCAAAAATAGTTCAAGTAGCATGTAAGTACTCATAGTGGGACTCATCAAATATTCCAGCTATAGGCACTCTGGAGCGAGTGCAGCATGAGTTAGAAGCCAATTCTCAAAAGTCAGAACAGAAAGTTCTCAAGGAAACTTTTGTATCTTTCCAACAACAAAGGAAAAGGTGGGAAATCAGTTTACAAAACTGACCTGCAGAGGAGAGAAACAGAAACTAAAAGAGAGGAGTACCTAAGAATAAATGCTAAGATATAGCTGTGGGAAAAGGATCTAACCTTACCTCTGACTACAGCTGAAGGAAATACTAGAAAATATGTTTTGTGAAAAATTTTAGTATTTCCCTTGGTATCAACTCTTATCATAACAATGTTTGTATACTTGAGTCATTTCATGTATGTGAGTAATTCCATTGAGTTCTCTGATGAGTTTATTAATGCCATCTGCCCTGCTAAATGTAAATCAACTAAATTACCTGCACTTAAAAAAAAAAACCCCAAACAACAACCATATCCTTTTCACCTTCGTTGCAGGTAAAAATGTAAAATATAGTAAGACATGAGATTTGAACTTCTGTGACAACTTCTTACTTTTATTTCAAATGTAAAAAAAACCCCAACACTGTGAGGTATTCTATTTTTCTTATTAAAGACCATGGCATACCCTGCTTTTGTTTGTTGAATGTGTAACGTGAAGACACTGAAAATGGTATTCAACCAGATACACATGTATAGAGCATTCTAAGATTTACTTTATATGAGATCTTATACCAAGCTCTTAATTTGAACCCAGGAATGTCGCTTCTCAGACTTAAGAGTGAGTGGTGACATGCTCCTCTTTGACTCTTTGAGAGAACTTTCTACCCCAGTTACAAACAGTGTCATGAAAATGCTCATGGATTGGGAAAAACAATACTGGTTATGCAAAGGGACGATGACTGCTATGTGTAGAGCAGTGACCACGAAGATGTTGCACAGGAGCTCTGTGAGTTGCCCAGAGGACAGGAGTTAGGATGGAAAGCCACAGCTTTCAGAAATGGCTTGTGCTTGCACAGAGATGGATGGTGGCTGAACACCAGTGACTTCACTGTGCAAAACTGCCAAGTGTCACATCACAAGGTAATAAATACCCTATTAATTTTGTTAGTTTCTCTTGCTTAAGTTTCACATCCAAATGAGCAGGAAATTGTGGAGCAAAACCTATTAATCACAGTGTAATTGCAGCCCAGAAGGCCAACCATATCCTGGGCTGCATCAAAAGAAGTGTGGCCAGCAGGTCAAGGGAGGTGATTCTGCCCCTCTACTCCACTCTCATGAGAGCCCACCTGGAGTACTGTGTCCAGCTCTGGAGTCCTCAACATGAGAAGGCCGTGGACTTACTGGAGCGTGTCCAGAGGAGAGCCACGAGGATGATCCGAGGGCTGGAGCACCTCTCCTATGAGGAGAGGCTGAGAGAGTTGGGGCTGGTCAGCCTGGAGAAGAGAAGGCTCCGGGGAGATCTTATTGCGGCCTTCCAGTACCTAAAGGGGGCCTACAGGAGAGCTGGGGAAGGACTTTTTACTAGGGCATGTAGTGATAGGACGAGGGGGAATGGCTTCAAACTGGAAGAGGGCAGGTTTAGATTAAACATTAGGAAGAAGTTTTTCACTTTAAGGGTGGTGAGGCACTGGAACAGGTTGCCCAGAGAGGTTGTTGAGGCCCCATCCCTGGAGGTGTTCAAGGCCAGGCTGGACGTGGCCTTGGGCAACCTGGTCTAGTGAGAGGTGTCCCTGCCCATGGCAGGAGGTTGGAACTCGATGATCTTCAAGGTCCTTTCCAACCTAAACCATTCTATGATTCTATGATTCTAATAACAACAGACTTTTACCTAGCTTTGTCCAAAAGCCATTCACACAAATCTGTGATTTTTGCCATCGGTGGGCGTAGACAAGAATGATGGATACAAATGATTTGATCCAAAGCCTACAGCTGAGACCTCTAATTCGAACGAAAAATTGCAAACTGGACTGGGCAATCCTAGCAGCTGTGTGAATCTGTCACTGAATTGGATGTGGTTTCAAAGTAGTAATGAAACCTGCCAAGGTTTGCAAATACTTAATAAATCAATGAAATAGCCACATAATACATACCTCTTTTTTATTTCCTGGGAAAATAATTAAGCTTTGTTTTGATAAAATGTTTGTCGGTTTGTTAAATTTCTGTCTAGGAGTAACTTACAGTAAGATACTGAGAAATCTATTTTATGTCAAAGTGCCACTAAATGACAGCTTCTGCAATTCCCAAGAAATTCTCTGGTAGGCTGACTTATTGGGCAAAGGACCTTCAGATTTTTTAGGGTTAAGTATAAGTCTGGAGTGTAACAGGAACTAAAACCCCAAGCTCGTGTCTCAGAACTAATCATTGCACTCCCCGCAAATGATTAAAACACACTAGTGACGGAAGCTAGCTTTGTCACAGCTTTTCTGTGGAAAAGATGGTTTTAGGTAAAGTGAAGTTGACTACCTGCTGCTATCAGAAGAAAATGGTAATTATCTCCAGAAACAAACAGTGGGGTGACAACATTTTCAAACAGCATACGAAAATGTAGAAAAAACCCGATTAGTTCATGGCTTTTCATGTTTTCTAGCATTTTAAGATGTTTATTTTGGGTATGTGAGTTAACACCCATTAAAAATAATGAAAAGATTGTTAGAAGCTCGTCAGAGTTTCAGACACACTACAAAGTCAGGGAGTGTAAACTACTTCTACAAAGTTCCTTTTGTTCTTCATATCGGTACAAGCCATACATTTTTATTTTTCAGAAGAAATAGGAAATGGAGAAAAACTAAGAATTACTACAAAATTCATGTCTGATTTACAGCCAGAGGGAGACCCTACTTGTAGGTGGAATGCAAGCAAGGACTTGGTCTTCTACAAGAATGAATACAAAGTAGAGCTTTTTAATTTGGATTGATCTAAACTAATCAAAATTGAAAATTATAAAGTTATCTGAATTCTTCTGGTTTATCATACTTTGATTTATGACATATCTCACAAAATGGACTTTACAACTCAGAAATCAAAGTTCAGTAACGTAGCTACTATTTTCATATTTCATCATTTTTAGTGATACTTATCACATGCAGCTCTGAAAATTTCTATTCAGTAAGCATTAGCGTTACTCAATCTTCTTAAGGATTCTGATCAGATTAGTGTTGTCCCAGGATTGATATACTACACAAAACTTGTTTGATAATGCAGTTCATTGTAAAAAGCCTTTCAAAATGTACAAATAACTGCACATTGTGTACTAAATTGTCTGCTACTACAGATATCAACTGCAAATAAATGATGAGCAGCTACCACCTATTTTATATCAAAACATTACATAAACTATGTTTGCCTTTAAATTCTAAGTATCTTTCTTTACTGAACTGGCAGCAGGATATAAACTTTTTCCCTCCAGTTGTTTTGACCTGAATATTCTTCAAAGCATGCAACTCAAACTGAATTCAGACCATAGGAATTAATTACATCTCACTGCCAGAGTTCAGAGGAGAAATAGTCCTGATCCCCTGAGAGAAAACACACAGATTTCTCAGAAATAGATTACTAGCACTGAGAACAGCTGTACCTTCATCTTTGTGGTCTTGTGGCTTACAAAAGCTGATTTCCACATTTCATTCTATTATCAAGAACATGACTTTTGGTAGTCATGATTTTGTCTGACAGCAATTCCCTGGGAAACAGGCTTGGCTGACCAGTTAAACTATGTATGTGGCTTTGTTAGAATGTACAGCTGACATTTTTTTGAAGTTAATTTTAACATGCAAATTGTGGTTACGAAAATGGTGAAAAAAACCTATATAATAAGTTCACAGCAGTGGAGACACTTAGCACAGTGATGTATTGACCCAGAAAAAGGTCCATGATAGTGCTGTATGAGCCATTCTAGCTCTTTCAGTGGCAGTGATGTGTTGCAATTGCCTGTGCTGGGGAGAAACCCTGTAGAAAGGGATGAAGGCTGAAGGGTGGTAATGTGAAGATAAAGCTGCGTACAGCCAGCCTAGAGTACTGGGTGCTGTAACAAATGAATAAAAAGACAACAGCACTGTTTTGTGACTTCACATACAGCTTCATATTGTGAACTACGACTACTGAGCAACCTTCTACAATGAGAAAGAATTAAAAATGGCTTGTTTTCCTAGAAGACATCACACGCTGTTTCTGCTGAATCTGTCCGTGCTATGGTCAAAACCAAGCATTATGGAAGTCAATTACAGCTGCCATTGGAAATTTCTGTACACAGAGAAAATTATGAAACCGCCTTCCATAGTGCAAAGTAACACTGAAGGGCAACAGACCTATAGCTGCTGCATTGACTAAAAATAGCTACTGAGGTTGACTGTGCAAAGTCAGACAGGATATGCTCCATTTGAAGAAAGTGCTCGGATGAGGCTTGTCTTTTAGTGCAGGGGTGGTTTTACAATATGAAGCGGAAGCATCCAAGCTGATTTGCCAGCAGTAATAAGGCCAGTCAGCTTCTGTTTGAAAAGGAAAGCAGCACTCCTCACAATGCGTTATCTTGGTCAGGCATAACTGCTGACAGACTGGATTAAAGTCAATTTGTCAATGAATCCAGATCGAGTTGTATAAGATGAAAGTTCTCTGCAGTAGAGCACCAGTGTTACTGTTTTCAAATGCTGCCAGTACTTATTTTAAGACATCAAAAAGCAGTTTTCAGGCAACAATGACACAATTTCCATAGCATTTATCACAATACAAAGGCAGGAAAAGGAAGAAGTAAAATGTAGACTACTACATAGCTTCCATGAGCTTATTAAAACATGTGATGCAATCAGATGTTCCCAGATTCTGAAGATTCTTGGAAAGTCTCTCTTGTCCAAGAGCAGCTATTAATTTTGAAATATCTCCATGATGAGATGCAAGGCAGAGTAAAGATCAGTCAAGCCTTTTCAAGCACCAGAAGAGGATGCATCTTAGAGGATGTCCTGCTTAGGATATGAGGCATGATGATCTGTAACCTCCAAAATAGGTCCCCAGATTCAATTCCAACTGCAATTTTTCTTTTTTTTTTCATACAACTTTGTAGAGGGATTAATAGGAACTGTTCATGCTAATGATTTAATTACTGATGGCCTACTAGGAGCAACATTTTATGCCTATACTTGGTTTGGAACACCTCCGAACAAATTGTTAAGACTGTTTCTCAGGAAGTTCTGGAAAAGAGTGTGCCTCTTTTTTTGGTATCCATCAATAGAACTGAACTTTAAGTCATTAATGAGTTCACTTAATTTGCAAGCACCTTGAATGACAATGTCATTAGAGACACACATCTCCTGCAAAAGGAAAGAACCATCATTTCTGCAAACTCTAACAGTGAATACATGGTCAACACAGAATCAAGGTCTCTACTAGACTAAAGCTGTACCAGGCTATTGTACCCACCTCCCTGCCAGACAAGTATGAAACCTGGCTATTTAACAGAAGATAACTTTTTTCACAACCAACATGGGCTAATTTATAAGGTGATATAACAAGCTGATCTATGATGAAATCTGGTAGCCTACTGACTGCATTGTCATCAAGGCATTATTGATAATAACGACAGGCAAAACAGATAACACGTTTTGATGCTTGAAGGACTAAGCAGATCTTATTAGGGAAACTAAGAATGTGAAAAGAAGATCTGTAGCTGATAAGAAAGAGCTCCAAGAATCTGTGAGCCACAACCGAGACTGGTCATGACACGTGTATTGGGTCCTTTGAAAAGCTGAAGGAAGGAAGGATTCTGGGGATAGTTCATGTATGACAGCAGCTTCTCACTGTGGACAGGGCCAGGCTGTGGGTGCTGCATGCACACCAAGTGCTGGTGTGAGTAGCTGGATTCATCAGCTTGTACTAGCTCACTTCTTCCCACAGCTAGGGGCTACTCATGAGATCTTATGCCAGCATAGACTCATTGTCAGACAAATGGCACACCCCTCTAGTGTGGAAGCTGTGCTTCAATTGCTTGCAGGTTACAAGGAACTTACACACCAAAGTAGAGCCATCTCTGTATCAAAAGAGACATTTGACCAGGTGCAGCTAAAATAAATTCATATCAATTATTTGCTGCACCGAGTAATGGAGACTAGGATGAGGTGAGGCAAAAGCCCCTCTGAGCAGGAGCAGCTTGCTTTTGGACTGGAAAGCACACAAGACAAAGGACTGATCGATAGCATCAGCAGAAACAACAGCTACAAACAGAAGAGCTCTGAACACCATTGCAAGTTGTGCAATACAGGGTGTTTATTGCGCAGAGACCTGCACAGTCATTTGTGCACTCGCTGACCTTGTTAACTCACCCTCTCTGCTTCACGATCATTCCTTACAAGTGATGTACAACAGCAGTCTGACATTTCCGCACAGTAAGGGTTCTGGGGAAAAGGTTACCCAGGATCCACCATGTAGTTAAACTACTCCAGACCCAAGAAGCTACTACTAAACGGAAAGACAGTCTGGACAGTAACTATATGGTGCTTCACCAGCAAATTACCATTTTGTCAAATTGTATAATTTGCCCAGATACAATAACATTCCAGTGGCAGCATCTGACCTATACAAGTAGTGAACTGTCTTTATGAACTTGTAGAAGAATCTGTAATTGTTCTTATCAAAGAATTGCAATAGTGCTAAGTTCAGAATCCATGGATTTTTTAAATATGTCTTATTACATAATGAAAATACACTCCATATTGTATTAAGGGCAAAAACACACAGTGACATTTCAAAGCCTAAAGAGTCTTATATACAAGGTGTTTTAAGACTACTTTTAAAAATAATTTTATGAGGATAAACCTAAATTTAAATGAAACTTAATTCAACATGCTCTGAAATTGCTGCTTCAATATATTTTTATGCATTATCTGTACAGTTTTTGCCAATAAACTCCTTTAGCTGATAACCAAACTGAATTTTCTCTGAAAGAACCATCCATCTCCGTTCCAGGAGAACAACAACCAACATCACCCTTAAATCCCTCCCATTTCTGTGTCTGATTCTACCTTACACAAGAATAGTGAGTGTGGATAGTTCAGAATTAGGTATATGGCATAATCGTATCTTGGTCTTCATTAAAATTCTAGGCACTAAATGTTGTTAGTACTTGAAAAGTAGATTTTATTCTTTGAGTGTAGGCATTTCATATAAATTTTGGTCCTCTTGCTTGGCAGAGTTAGGAAAAGTGACCCTAACTTACCTCGCCAGCCTTGGCTCTGATCAGAACTGAGACAGGACTCAGGAATTTGTATTATCAAAGTCTGTCTGCTCTACCTGTCCTACACCCTGCATATTAGCATTTCTGTGCCAGCATCAAACCTATATAAATGCTATGCTATATTTATCCAGCATTACATACCAGGAAGAGTTTATATAATGGCAGCAGCACATGACTGCAATGACCTAATTAAAAAGGAATTATTTTTCCTTAAGAAGACAGATAAGAGACAACAGGGTATCCTTCAGTGTTAATAAAACGCTAAATAAACTTGACTGCATGGGATTTGGCTCTGAAACAAACTAAATATTTTGTTTGATTACAAGGTATGTAATAGCTTGTGGGTGTGGTATCGATCTGACACATTTTCTATTTTATGTTAATATTTATACAGGAGATGAGCAGGGGTTGTAGCTTAAGTGTCCTTAATATAAAAGTCAGGATGGTTAAGGTAATAGCATAGACACACAATATAACATCTATTACCTTTTCTCCTAACTGGCTCCTACTTTAATTTCCAGGATTCATGAATTACCAGATTTCTTATAATATACGCTGGTATTAGTATTTCACATTTTCTATGAGTATTGTCCTTCAATCCGAGTTTCTTCGACTTATAAATTACTGTTACTCCAGTAAACACTATTTTTAACCCAAAATATCCACATTTCTTCTGAAACATCTCAGTCTCTGTCTTGGTCCCAGTATTCATTCAATCTTTCTGAACCCCTGATGTGTTTTATCCTCATTCTACAATCTAGAAGGGCCAATTTAGAGCAGATATTTTTCTTTCTCCAAATTCTCCACTACTTTGTTATCTCTCTCCCTTAAGAATGCCTCTCTTTCCTTCCTCACTTTGACTCTTCTTCTGTGGCTAATTTGTTCAAATCATCCAGCCTTTTTGTCTCTTTCTGCAAACATTCAGCAGTTCATCTTGCTCTGTTCTTCACCCTGATTTGATGAATTTCTGATAATACCAGTTCATGCCTTATTTTTCAAGTGTTTTAGCTTGGCTTTTGATCTTCCTGGTTGTTTCCCAGAGAGGTCAGTTAGAACTAAACATGCATTTCTACCTCATTTCTCCCTTACATTTTCCACAGTGCCCACACAGCTTTTGAATCTTCTAGGAGGGCATCTAAACGCTTCAAATAAGAGACTCGTCTACATTGCAAGCACTTGTCCTCTTAAGTGACATCTGTACTCCATTCCCACAACTAAGATCTCAAAGCCTTTATATGTCTCTTGATAGCACCCTGAGTTAGCCAGACTTATCTTATGGAATAATGAGATATGAATTAGCAAGATAATCTTATGAGAATATATCTGAGTTAGAAAACTAAAACCTGCTTTTTCCCTCCCCCCACCCCCTGTAATTTCCTAAGTTAAATGTAACAGAGAGAGGAGTAACCAGGATCAGGCAGACTGTTCACATTTCCATGTCTTCCAGGCCTTGTACAAACTGACTATTCATTTCCTCCGACACTCCTCTGTGTTCTGAAAATTGTATAGCCATACTACACTGCTAGCTAATCTTCATTTTTCCTCGAAGATTTTCACCATTAATATTAATTCTTGCCCTCTCAAATCAAGGAAGACTCCCAACCTGAAACTCATTGACGGTGGAACTATACTAGATTTCTAATGGGTAGATGGAAAGAACAGCCCTGGAAGGATGACATTGGCAGAATCCGCAGGTACCATCATGCCATGGTCTTGCAATGCCAGGTGGGGTTGAGTATCTACAGGTTGCTCTATCAATGAGGTTAGCAGATCAACATGCAGCAGTGTGAGGCTAAGGATGTCAGTCAAACGTTTGCCTCTTACACACATCAAGAGCCCTACTACAACTTTTCAACAGGGTCCTGTCCAGTGCACAGAGCACAAAACTCTCTCACTATCTCACTATCACTCTCTGGAAGGTCTGATTTACAAGAAGAGGATGTTTCTGAACAGCAGACTACAATCATGTGAGATCAGAGTGCATCTAACCAGGAACGATATGCCTCATAAGTTTTTTCCAACATTCTGCTCCAAAACAGACATCTTACAATGTTTTTTTGGGGGGAACTGAAATTAGAGATGATCTGGGAGAGGAAGAACCACAAGCCTCTGAGAGCTCCACAAGCTGTAGCATTAATGGAGTCGAGCTTCCTGCTTTCACAAAAGTTGTCTGTTATTTCTGTACAAAACATTTTGACACAACAGGGATGAGGGCATAACTAATGGCTATTTTCATGAAGGTTATTGTTTGCCATATGGAACACTTAGTTTTAGGTAAGAGGAAAAGACAGGTAAGTACCTTCCCATGATTTTTTTCCTTTCCTTACCCTGCTGATCGCCCCCCAAGCTACGTGCTTTCCTACCAGAAAGTGAAAGTGAAAAAAATTTCAGGCCCTAAGCCCTTCCTGCATTATAATACCACTGTTGCAATTTTACATGAATAAGCACTTTGTAGGTGAAGGCAATCATTTTCTAAAACTGGTGAGAGCCTGTGGGTGCAGAAAAACTCAGACCATGTCTGGGTGTCTGTTTAATGTGTCAGTTTTCAGTCCTACAGTTATCAGGCATCACGGTCTTGGGTTGCGTGGAAAATGTCCAGGAAGACAGGACAAGTAGAAGCAAGACAGTGTTGATAACATGGTTCTAAACTCATAAATGACCATGGCTGAAATGCTCCTTGTGACCCACTCTTATGAAATCCGGGTACTACAGTCTGCAGGTTTCACTTCTTGTTCTTTTTTGCAGTCCAAGTACTGTGGCTTTTGAGCCCTAATACCACTCCAGACCATAGAGGCATTATCACATACTGAAAAGTACCAGATTTGGACACCCCTGGGGTTGCTGAGTAACCAGAAATTCCAGGCATTTGGGGAAGGGAGGTGCCAAGAGCGAAGCGATGAGCCCTGCTGCGCTATGAAAGGTGTGCTAAACTTTTTATCAGGGGACAAAAAAAAGAGAAGGGCTCTGCAGACAGACAACAAATTACTGCAATTATGTAACTGCTATTAGACAGACTGCCTGCAAGCCTTTGTTGAACCTCAGTTTCATGAACTTTGGGTTAATTGTTTCACTTTTGAAATTACTAGTATTTCCTGCTCGGCTTCTATTATTTCACTGGCTACTCTTGCTATATTTATTTGCTTAATGTTTTGTGTTTCCTTGTATAGTTTTAAACTTACAAAGAAATAAATATCGGTACTTAAGGATAAGAGTTTCATCAAAATTTAAGTAAACATCAGTACCTTGGAATATAAGTCTAGAGGAACCTCCATTACACAAACTCTGTAAGACAATTCAACACAAATTGATGTGAACAGGAAAAAAAGCAATACGCAGACACAAAAAGCAAGAAAGTCTTTTTTCCATAAGAATGCAGATATATCTAGTCACAGTTACAGCAGCTCCATTTTCCAGGCTTCCTACATAACTTGAAAACTAAGCAACATACAGATAAAATAATGTGTCAGATGCCCATTGTCAACACAAACACACATGCATTTGCATTCATTCACTCCCCAACTTCACCTTGTGGTGACAAGTCTGATGTTCCATATCTCTTTTTCTTTACCAGGTGTTGAATAGTATAGGATATCTTGATGCACGCTCAAAAACTATTGATGTACAGACCCCATCAAATCAGATACCTCAAAAGTAACAGAGCAGAGATTTTCTTCTCATAGACAAGGAATGAGTAACAGTGATAATAAGCTCACTGAGGGACAAAGTCACAGATTTAGGGGAGACAGGGAAGACATTGTATAGGTTAAAAAATCATCCACAAGAAATCATGGTATATAAAAATAGGAATTAAATGCAACATTAGTAAAAGTGTACAGAGTTCCAACTCTTAAGTTTTATTTATTATTAAGTTTTTTAACATTGGCTCCCCATGACAGAAAAGAGCAGTGACTTGGCCAGCCCCGGGTGCAGTCTGGCTCACTCTTGTTTTACTCCTGCCTGCCCTGCGAGACCTTGCAAAATGAAAGCAGGGTTGGACATTTCTCCCCTGGGTGTGCAAAGGTGCCATGAGGAGAGCCACTGTAACCACCTGCCACAGCTTCTGGTGCCTGCCAGGGAGCAATGGGAGGAAACTCTTCTTACAGCTTCACTAGGGACACTCCTCAACTTCAATCAAGTTTAAATCAACCTATATTATGCCAAGGAGATGTTGACTCAGAATTGTTCCTGAAATTATAGAAAATATGACCTAATAGAAATTGTTCCTCCACTGCTTGGGGATTCATCTTGACTCCTTTTTCCTTCCTTAGGTGAAAGGATTTGGATAAATGTTGCAAATATGACTCTCTCTCTACTCCCTGAGACACAGCAGAACGTGCCATACCAGACGGCTCCTGTGGAAGACTGGCCCTGCTGGACCTACCACGTGAGTTTCAGAACCACTGTACATCCATGACTTTTTGGCCCTTCAACCAGTACCAGAAAAGACTTGACAGCCCTTCTGCTAATTAAGGCTTTATGTTTCAATCCCTGACATCTAACAACAGCGAGTCGTACTCCTGCCTTTGACAGGGTTTATAAGGTTTGTTTCTGTTTACATCATGGAAATTTAATTACTTGGATACATTGTGCATAGCAGAGGGCATACAGATTAGGAGAGAGCGTCTGAAGGGCTATAGGAAAATACACAATAGAGCTGACCCAAGAAGACCCCAAAACAATGGAGCGCAAAACCTCAGAGCATTCAGAAGGCAGAAGCCCAGCTGCATTTGCCCGTGTGCTGGCTCTGTTATTACCATCACTCAGACGCGCGTAAAAACATGGTTTATGTTCTGCCTCTCTCACCGTGGGTCTCATGACTGTATGGAGTTACATCAGTGACGATACCTCTATAGCTATGAGACGTCTCTGCGAGAGGTGAAGGCAAAGGACTGCATTTGTGCAACAAAATCCGACATCGAGGGGGGAGGAGAGATTATACCAAACGTGAACACACTGCAAAAGCCCGCACGCGTCCCCTGCAATTCCCTCCCCGCTGAGTTCAAACCCCCATTAATCTGCACCCCCTCCCGGCCCGGCGTTTCCCCACCCCGCCGCGGCGGCCCCTCAGCGCGGTGACC
>NW_009650064.1:10251068-10261769 GCF_000708025.1 Charadrius vociferus
CGGGCGGAGGGCCGCCGCCCGGTCCCCGGCCGGGCTCGTCTTCAGGCGGCAGCAACGTGGAGACGGGACGTGATAGGAAACCTCCTTCGGTGTCATCTCTGTCTGTGGGAGGTGCGGCCGCCCAACTCCCGCTCATGGGTGGCTCTGCTTTGGGCTGAATCTGGAGCAAGTTCTGCCTCTCACCGGTGCCTCCATTAGAAATAGCTAGGCCTGCATGTCCCCAATTCAAGGTGTCAGCACACATGTAGAAATTAATTGTTATAAACAACTTTATGAGTAAGGGGACTCTCTCAAAGCTGTCCTGTTCGCCCGTGTGGGACAGGCTGCTGTTTCCAGCCAGAAAGAGGTGGCACTTCCCTGGAAAAACACCAGGCTCTTGTACCCCATCGGTGTACCTGCGCTTATCAGAGTAACGCCGCTTCAAAATCACTCCGTCGGGTACATCCAAGAGACTCTCCGCTGCTCTCGTTTGAAAAGAGATTGCAGATGGAGGTGAAAAGAGGAATTTTATGTATAAATCCTGTCCTTTCACACTGCGGTGCGGTAGATGCCCCTGGCAGTGCTGGAAGTTCACAGCCAGTTCTGGGAAATGTGCTTTTTGTGTCCAAAGTGGTCTACAAGGCTCAGGGCAAGACACACAATTTCGCCATGAGAAGCTGAGCCACAGGGTTCAGTATCTAATGGTAGAGGTTATGTTGTGGTGAAGAAGCTCTTCCACAGCCACATATGAAAACACACGCAGAAGGACAGGGTGTTTCGAGGTCTTCCTTTATGTGTGTTTGTAAACGGATGCCAATTTGTAAGACTAAATTACCATGCATCATTTATCAAAATGAAACCAACAACATATAACTAAAAATGAGGAGCCATTATTTTCCAGTTATTCAGGCCCTTTATTAATAACTGATCAAGACTAACAGCATTTACAAAATAGATAAAATGTCATGATTAACAGTGGCCCAGACACTCTGAAGACAGTTGTTTTGTGTAGGGTGCAGGAGCTGCCATAAGACATACAGCACTCGTCCCCATGACAGTTCAAATGGAGGATTTCTTCTTTTACTGATCTGTGGAAGGCAAAGACTGTGCTCTTTATTTGGACATTAAACTCTGAAAAAGCCATAATCTTTGACACGCTTCATCAAATATTTTCTTTTTTAAAAAAAGAGAGCAAAGTTTCTTTAAAATGTGACATTTTGCACAACGAGTGTGATATCAGTGGGCTGGAAATTCACTGACCGTGACCAAAAATGTTTCTCCACATTTTTGTGCTGAATGCTGCTGCAAAGATGTGGGTTTTCTGTTTGTTTAACTACCTCTGGTACATCCCTACTTTTATCTACCCTCTTCAGTTTTGTCAACTATCAGCAACTATTCTACATGTTCAAAACTCATTACAACTGTCTCCTGTGCTTCTTCTCATCTATTATTCACCATTTAGCACTAGCTAAATATCTCACCCAGTGGACCAATTCCAATCAAATTTATCTAAAAATTCATGATTTGTGGTAAAGTAACCGTTGGTCCCAGAGATGAGGAAAAAACCACAATGTGAGATCAGTCTTGCTGAGGTCCCAGAGAACACGAATCTGTTAAAGAACATCCTTGGAATAGAGATGCCTTAATGACCCAATTAGAGCTCACATCTCAAAAACCAAAGATAGAGTTGGCAGACCTGCCTTAGCTATATGCTCTTTTCCACCCAAACCCAAGAAATAAGTTAAGGAAACAGGAGAAGAAAAAAAGCATTTTTCTCACATAGGAAGGGTTAAGGCAGAGTTACCTAGCAAGTCCTTCACTTCAGTGGTAAGCAGAGACAGAGGATTTATTCTATACCAGTGTAACACATATATCCAGTACTATTGACTACAGCATTAAAGCATAACAGTAATTTGATCAAGCCTTTGAGCAGCTATAAACAGAGGGACCAGTTTATTTCATTTTTATGAGAAAGCTTAAAATTCCCGAGCTGGGGTGATGGCAGCCAGAGGCAGCATTTTCCATTTCTTTCTTAGGACTCTTGCTATATTTTTCTCAGCCCTCATTTTCAGTGCAATCCATGCCTGGTTTGCCCACTTGCAGCCACATTTCTCTGTATTCATGGGTGTGTGCATTTGTCACTGCCACTAGTGGCACACACAGAGGTGGAATTGCAACATCTTGTGCATCACAGAAATATTTCATATATTCAGAGCAGTGTTCAAAGTGTTGAGGGATGGACAGCAGAACTTGTTACACACCTGGGCTCCTTGTTCTTCTCAACTTGCTTGGATAGTTTCAACTGCTGATCCTTGAAAGCCCGTTTTCTCTCTCCTTTCCTGGTTTACTTTCACTTCCTTCTGTATGGATATGTTTTCTCTTTCTGTTTCTGCAGTTTTTGTCTTCTTGGGAAGAGCCTGCAGACCTTTCCATTCCACAGTATTATTAGATAGGTAAAGCCATGGTAAACTTGAAACAATTCTCATTCTAATCAAAGATTGCTCATTTTACCTTCTTTCAGCTGACAAGCTCTTCCGTTGTTCAAGGCACGTGAGGGAGTCTGCCACACTTTCTGCAGGGATCAGAGGCAAAGCTGCAGGCATCTAAGATGAACATGTACAAGTTAAGAGGTGCCACGGGACTCCCCGGAGTAGTAAGCTAATGCTTGCGAAATGTCTCCCTTAGCTCTTAAATGCCGATCACTTGGATTGGGTTGTATTATCCCCATCTCGCACAGTCCCCTGCCCCAAAATAAAAGCTCTGATGAAGTAGGATCTCAGCTCAACTTCTCTGAAGTGGACAGCTTTGAACAGGACAGCTCGAATGGGAACATGGTACAAAGTGCAAAGGGAAATGTCCATCAGCCGTACTGTTAACTTTTGCAGAGCTGCAGACTGGTGACCTTGCTTGCCCTTTCATCACAGGATTTTAGTCCACACTGAGAAAGAAGTCCTTTCTTAAAAGACACAAATGCATAGGACCTTCTCTGAAGAGGACCAACTGTTTTTTCTCTCCTGTGTGTTAGCAACAGGACTTTCTTACTTCCCAGTCCACAATTGTCTGCTTTGATACTGTTCCAGAGGCACGAGTTTGGGCATTCATGGCCTCCTTTTGTCCTGTAACTGCTCATTTTCTGTCTCCCTTTCCGTGGCATCAGTCACAACCAACATCTCCTTCTGGAAGGGCCCTCGCTTCAGAAATACGACCAGACCTTAAAAAGGGATCGACATCTCTTGTGTAGGATGTGAAGAAAACCCAGCTCGGTGTCATTAACGTTTTTGTGATAAAGAGTATCAGTGACTTTCTACCCTTCTGTCCTCGGGCTTTGCCCCTGAATTCCTGCGGACTGTTCTGCCCTCTAGTGACGGCCATGTCCTCCGACTTTGTCTCTCTCCCACTGAAGTGACGCTGCCTGTAGCTCTGAGCAGAGACAAGATGCTGGAAAGCTGAGGAGACCTCAGAGCAGAGCCCAGGGCACAGAGCCAGCTGCTATGAATCACCACCTGCGTGCCTGGGACGGTGAGCGCCTGCAGACAGAAGACACAGATTTGGAGGAGGAGGCTGTCAGGAGAAGCATGGCTTAGGGAGAGGTTTAGGGATGAAAGAGGAACAAAGGGTAGGGCTGCCCTTGGGACAGGGCTGCAAAAGGGCTGCCACTGGAAGGGGGAGGCTGCAAGTCCAGACTTGATGTGTTTCCTAACCCTAGACCTTTGCCACAGCTGAGCTTTGGCCCGGGCTGCTAAAGCTGGGGCCCTCCTGAAAAAGTAATCCAGGAAGACATCTTTCTGTAGCCTACCACCCCCTTCCATTGGCAGCCTCTTTGCAGCCCCACTCCAAGGTCAGCTCCATGCTTTCTCTCTCTCTGCCCCAGCTCTAATCCTGACCCTACCCCTAGTCTTGGGACTCATCTGAGCCTTTAGACCAAGACACTGAGACACAGCCTAGGAGAAAAAAATCTCCAGGGAGAAATGTTTTGTGGCTTGCTTGTTCCATTGACAGCCCCTTTGCAGCCTCCCTCCAACAGCTGCTCTATACTTTCTTTCTGTCCCAAACTCATCCCTAACCTTAACCCTAGACTTTGTCCTTGACTGAGCCCAAGACCAAAACTTCACTATACACAGCCCAGGTGAAGACATTCACTGAGGAGACCTACTTTCACAGCCTGCCTTTTGCATTAGCAGCTTCTTTGCAGCCCCATTCCAATGACAGCTGTGTGCTTCATCTCTTTCCCAGCCTTTACTTTCACCCTTACCAAGAACATCTATCCTAGCAGTGTTGAAAAAGTTCATAGGGAGAAGTCTTTCTGCATCTTTTGTGCTAAGCCACTGTTCCTAGCTGTAAAATGGGTTCTCTCTCATGAACTTGTGCACCTGGGCTTTGGCTGGAGATCTGACAACTTCTATGGCTAATGGCTGGGAGAGAGAGAAAGTGTGGAAAAGCCTTTGGACAGGGGCTGCAAAGAAGCTGCCAATAGAAGTAGGCTGCATTGAGTTTTCTACATTTTATTTCTTCACCCAGACTAATGTTGGGTTACCTAGCAAGGCTCAGCCAGCCCAGGGTCTGGTTTTAAGCCGATCACTTGGATTGGGTTGTATTATCCCCATCTCGCACAGTCCCCTCCCCCAAAATAAAAGCTCTGATGAAGTAGGATCTCAGCTCAACTTCTCTGAAGTGGACAGCTTTGAACAGGACAGCTCGAATGGGAACATGGTACAAAGTGCAAAGGGAAATGTCCATCAGCCGTACTGTTAACTTTTGCAGAGCTGCAGACTGGTGACCTTGCTTGCCCTTTCATCACAGGATTTTAGTCCACACTGAGAAAGAAGTCCTTTCTTAAAAGACACAAATGCATAGGACCTTCTCTATAGAGGACTTACTGTTTCTCACTGGTGTTAGTAACAGTGCGCTCTTACTTCCCAGTCCACACTTGTCTGCTTTGCTTTTGTTCCAGAGGCACAAGTTTGGGGTATTCAGCACCAGTTAAGAAACAATCTTTCCAATTTTTCTCACTGTGTATCATTCTGGGGAAAAAAAACACAAGGGATCTAACGCCACGAAGAAGCACAGTAACTACTTGGAGTCCGTTTCTGCTGGGCCCTGTGTCTACAGTAGAGAGAGTTATGCCTCGGCACAGGAATCTCTAGCTGAGAGAAGGAAAACCACTGCTTATTCAGAGACAAGCACCTGCCTGCTTTTTGCTGTTCACCTCATAATAGACAAAAAAAAATTCCTGCTCCCAGTGAGGAGAAGATCCTATACATTTCAGCCTCAGCTTTGCACCAGAAAATATACCATTATGCATGAGACATATCACAGTGTTTGTGGACCTGACATACCTCTCATGTTTCTGCTTCCACCAACATATCTCCCCTGGCTTCTTGGAAGAGGATGAGCAGAGAGGGTGGTGTGTCCAGAAGTGTTTCTGCCTGACGCTCTGGATCTGATTCTCCCGCGTGCCATTTTGCTCTTCCAAGCGCAGCTCTAGAAAGCAAAGGCATGTGCTCTGAAGTGACTTCTTGGAAGTGAAAAACAACTAATGCAAAACCCACCTGAAGCCTTATGCAAGTTTTCTTCTTTGCCTTCTGATGCCCTGTTTTCTACCATGTCTGATGTGCTGAATGGAAATGATTTGGAAAAGCACATCTCAGTCAGCAGGTTTCAAAAGTCAGTCGAGGCCCTCAAGCATGACCTCATCATGAAGAGTAACCATTTCATGCCCTGAGAGGCAGTGACGGGAGGCCACGGGACAAACAGGGCTGAAAGAACAACAGTCTTATGTCCAGCCCCACCAGAAGTGACATTGAGGTAAGATTATAATTCTCAAAACATCTGCTTGATGTGCAAGTGAAAGGCAGATGCAGGAGAGTGGCTGGGACGTTTGCTTTGTGAATCCTGCCACTCCGAATGTGTAGGAAGCCTTTGAGTAGGAAAGCACCTCTTTCAAGTCTTGAGCACTCAGCAGCTCTATTTCCACAGATGACCACCAAGAACACACTAAGGAACAGAACCAAAAGCCTCAGCATGTGATAATCCTAAGTTCATCCTCATACCTTTGGAGCTGCCAACGGGTGCCACTGATGGTTTAGCTGAAGGCCTGGAAAGGCCACAAATCTCGTCCCCAAAGATTTTTCTGCAGTTCTTGATGAGAAACTCCACCAGGCCCATCACCTGCACACATCAAACCATGAGGTTTAAGCCAGGTGGCTGAAAACATATCAAAGAGCATTTCCCATTTCTGACCCTTGCTTTTGCGCAGCATGCTGCAGCTGGGAGCTGCTCTTTCAGGCAGCTACTCCACAAGCATTTGTTCAAGAGAGGAGGCAGCAAGGTACCTCTGAACAGCAAAGCTCCAATGAACCTGGAAGGCTGTAGCCAGCTGGTAAATATAGCGTACCTTGCCAGTCACCTACACCAGCACTTCAGCAAGGAGCAGGTTGTCCTCTGCTGGGCTCAGCATGTTTGGCCCAGAGCGGAGGGCCAGATTGCTGGAGCCCATCCTGCTGGTGGAACAGTTTTGGCTGATGTGGTGGAGCAGGGACAGCAACCACTTGAGGAGTAGGAGATTGGCTGCAGGCCACTTGTTGCCACCCTGAGGGAACAGGAACATGATGTTAATAAAATAGACATTGCCTATATACGTCACCCAGGACTGCCTAGGGCACCTGGAAACCAGGTGCTCTCAGCCAGCCTTCAACACTCTTGTGCGTCAGGAAGGTGCCATGGTGTTGCTTCCCAGCTCCTGATTTCAGCCAAGACCACTCAAGAGAGGGCTCCCCAGCCACATGTGCTCTACAGCAGAGGGACAACTTTTGCTAAGACACTGCCACCTCTCTCACCTTCTGACGCAAGTTGCTTCACAGAGCAATCTCCAATGCCTTCAGGAAGTGCTGTAACTACAGAAATGCTTCCCTGTGCCGATTTCCCCCAAAATCCAACCACAGAGCAGCAATAGTGAGCTGGCAGAAAACACAGCTGTTGCAAGGAGGCTTTCACTTTGCAGGCAAGTCCCCGGCCTCCACTGGTCCCTCCGGAGCAGGCAGACCACTTGCCACACTTAATCTTTCAGTTCTACCACTTTCTTCTGCTTGCTCAGCTTCTGTAGAGCGCGCATCCACTCCTCATACAGGTCAGCTGAGAGAAGCTTGGAGGGGATGTTTCAGAGGAAGTCCTGCAATAGCAAGGGCTCCATGTGAGGCTTTGAACTCTCCTGCCAGCAGTACAAGGAGCATCCCTGGGATTTTGTCACATGAGGATGTGGGTGAGTTTTGGCTACTTGCTCTTGCAGGTACCCATCAGCACTGACAGAGCGAAGACTCCCGACCTTGCTCTCCTCTGCCTTCTGGTCACCCCTAAATCTCCATGTGCCTCCCTGAGGATGCTGCAGAGGAGGAAACGGACATGAATTTTCCAAGGGCGTACCAGAAACCAGGGGCAGAACAAGAGGAACAGAAAAGAAGACAGGGCAGAGAAACACCCCTGCACAGAATTCAAAATCTGACAATCAGAGCTGGGCTACACTGTGGCTTTAGCTTGGGATTCCAGTGAGGTCGAATCCCACAACAGAAGCAGTCCCCAGCAGGCCAGCAAGGAGCTCTTCTAGCTCCAGGTCAGAGGCATTTACCTTTAAGATGAGTGCTGCAGATGTGCAGGCTGGCTTTCCAGGTGAGCATCCCCTTCACTGTCAAGGGCCACCCTCAGTTCCCAACCATCTCTCTTGCTGTCTGCAAGCCTGAGTATTCCCTGGGTGGATGGTTCTTGCTCCTGCAGGATAGTCAGCTGCTCCCGCAGGGGACATGGGATGACAGTTGCTTCACTGAAGACAGGCCCAGGGCAGGTGAACCATCCTCAGAGACAGAAGCAAGTGTGGATGGCTCTGCTTTCATTGGTGCAGGATCAAGGGATGGCTACATGAAGCTGATGTGAGGAGGAGCCAGCTTTGGTCATGACCCCCACTTGCACTGGTCTGGTAAACCCATGGTCCCTCTGCTGGGCACACCACCTCTCAGGAGAAAGCAGAGGGATGGGACCCACTTGCCAGGCTTGCTTACCTGCAGAGGCTGGGACAACATGCCATTTTTCCCACAGAGAGCTGCCAGGGGCTGGCCAAAGAGAGCCCCTCTGCAGCCAGACCCTGCCTGCCTGGGAGCTTCTGCAGTAGCTGAGGTCCCTCACAGTGCAAGGGGTCAGCACAGTGCCCTCTTCTTCCTCCTCCTGGCCCTGCCTGCTGCAAAGGAAAACAAAGCAAAAAGCTGTGCAGGAAAACCACCAGGCATGTGCTTTTGGACCCTCTCAGCACTGTCTGCTGGAAGTGACTGATATGCCCTGTGTGGAGGACAGCAGCAGCCCCAGAGCAGCAGAAATGTCTGTTTGCAAGAAGAGGAAAGAAGGTCCAACTGCTTCTCTTCTCAAAACTCACCTGCCAAGTGGCCAAGCCTACTGTCATTGCCAGACAGGACCAGTCCAGGCCATTGCTTGGCTTCAGCCTGCAAGAAACATGCTGCACTTACCAAGCAGCCTGCAGCAGAAAGGGCCACCAGCAAGCTCCGTCAGCCACCTGGCAATATCTGAGAGGTACGGACGGCAAAGAGGCTTTGCTGTAATCAGCAAGCCAGGATGTGCCCAGAGACCCATGATGCCCAAGCTCTTGGAGGCTGGGACACAGGATCCGCCAATAGAAACTCACTCCACCTGCCTGACACAGCAAGAAGTAGGTGAAGCAGAGCAATTCTCACCTTTGCTTGGCCCAACATCTCCAGGCTCCTGGCATCTAATGTTGTCAACAAGGCAAGAGAAAAAAAGCAGAAGGTAAGAAACGAGGCATCTGATGCTCAGCTTGAGAACCAGTGATGCTCACAGGTGCTCTGGTGGCAGAGCTGAGACAAGAGAGACCTCTGGGCATTGCGGTGGTTCAGCTTCTTCATGAGGAGCTTAATGGGGACAGTTGGGTCACCCTAGCTCCCTTCACTCCTTCTGGTTGTCTGTACACAGGGAAAGGACAGAGAAAGAGCTCTGTTAGACTTAAAAGTGATCCTGAAACACCCGGATACCACCCAGTAGTCAAGCAGAGAGCAGAGTCAGTGGTGAGAACAAGGCTGGGTGGATGTTGGCTGGACACACACAGCCAAGCGGCTCAGCCAGCTCTGCTCAAGAGCTGTCTGCACCTCTACGCACCTTGGGAGCTGTGTTTCTGCATATGGCTACACCTGGAGCATCCCACACACATGAGCATTTGCCCCACTGCCAGGCAGGGCCAACCTAAAGAGTGTGTCCACCCACAGCTCTTTCACTGCTCATGAACCACAGAAAGTGAGGACAAAAAAAAAGTCAGGCTCCGCTGCTCCCCAGCCTCTGGGCAGACATGGATGCCTGCATAGCTCTGCCCCACGGGGACAGATCAGCAGCAGGACAAAATCTTGTGGGGCAGGACAGAGGCACTGCCAAAGCCCTGGCTCATTCCTCCTTTCAGAGGAGCTGCTTTTGTCCTGCTGTTTGGGTGAGAGTGATGCATCACTCTGGCCAGGGGATGAAGAACATGGAATGGCCCCTCCTCCCTCTTGTCCCAGCTGCCTGCATACCCACCCCTCAGCCCCCACCTGGCAAATGCTGCCCACCCCTTGCTCAGGCACTGCACAGAGGGCAGAGCCAATTCAGAAGACAGCAGGGGCATGTTCAGGAACCTCTCCTGCCTCTTGCCACACCCTGACAGGAGCTGCCAGGCCCCAGACAGGACAGGAGGCGATCACGCTATACTACACAGCTTTGCCATGGGATGTGGCACCAAGACTCGCCAGAAAGTGGCGATGCAGGACCAGATGAGGACAAGGGAGTTGCTGTCTCAGCACTGCCTTAATCTTCCTCCTCTTCATCCCTGGCCACCTTCTTCCTGCTGCTCACTACCCACAGCTTGCCCAGGGCTAGTCAGAGCTGTAGGTGCAAGGTGGTGCCAGGTCTGCAGGGAGTGACCTCGAGGTGGCCTCCTTGGGGGCCGCTGTGGAGTCCTGCCCGGCAGAGGCCCCCAGGCACTGGTGGCAGCAGCTGCCCATGGGCACTGCCCCTTGGACACACACTGGCTGCTAAGAGCCCAGTCACTCAACTCTACCATACGTCTGCCATTGGTGCAGACATTGGTGCATCCAGGTCAGGCTGCTCCCAGGGTGTCCCTGTCCTGGTCTCTGAGCAGTGGATTGGGAAGAGGAAGCCATGGCCTAAGAGTCTTTAACTTGGTGATGAGCAGTGACTTCCTGAAGAGGAGAAGGTGCCTGTACATCATCATGTGTGTCACCCGCATGCCCTCACCAGCTCAGAGCTGCTGTGGGGTAACGCCAAGATGGGTGCACCCCATCTATGGGGTCAGAGCCTCCCTGCAGAGCAGACAGCAGCAGGCATGAGAAGCCCTGCCACTGTGGGGCCTGGCTGTGTGTCCCTGAGCCACAGGGGGAGCCCACCAGGAGCCTCAGCAGCAGTTCACCTTGCCCATCCTGCTGAGGCCAGGAGGACTGTCCCATGGGACACACCCATAGGGCTCAGGACAGTGCCCAACTGGCCCAAGCATGGCTGGGAAGTGGGGTCCCGGTGCTGGGCAGTGCTGCTCGGTCAGAGCCTGCCTTTCCCTAGTGCTGCTCTGTGTCAGCTCAGTGCCATCCCTGAAGTCACTGGGGTCATGGATGGGGCCAGCACCAGGTCAACAGAGCAACCTTTCTAACCCCCAACAGTTTGCAGCTG
>NW_009650064.1:10261786-10266344 GCF_000708025.1 Charadrius vociferus
ATGGTCTTCACTTTTCTGTCAGCAATTTAGTGATGAAGCTGTGACCTGGGTTTCAAATCAGCTGGAATATGGTGTTGCCATATGCTTAGCAAGGAGGTCCCTAAGCCACTGTGTTTTGTTCACCAGTGCATGTGGCTTTCCCTGAATTCTTCATGCCCATATCTGTGCAGTCCACAGCCAATACCACTCTCTTGCTGCGGGTCTCCCTGTGCCACTGCCATAAAGATCAGAAGTGCATGTTGTCTCCAGCCAAAGCAGTGGCTCAAATAGAAAGGCTATCTCTTGTTATGGGACACGAAGAGAGAGGATGAACCTTGGTGACAGAGTCCAGAGATGGAATTTTCACAGAACTCCATATGTATCTTTTTTTTCTTTAATTCCGCTGTTTTAACACTAACTTTGTACTTTGTCATACAACATCCAGGTAGAAGGTAGTGGTAGGAACTCTCATGAACAACCAGAGAGGAGCTGGCCTTTGCTGGCTGCAACAGAAACAGCAGCTGTCTCCTTTAGTGAGCAGCTGTCTGCAGAACTCCAGTGTCCAAAACACGGGGTGGGGGAAGTTAAGAAGCAGAGCAGGCCCAAATAGTGCAGACCCCGGGGGCTGCAGATGTGTTCTGCCCACTTCCCACCCTTCCTGGGATGCTTTATGAGGTCAGCAGAGAGAACAAAGCAGTCCCTCTGCCTGCTCAAGCCACCCCTGTTGTCTCTTCAGCTCAGAATTTATTAAGCACAGTAAGATGTCAATGTTGCACCACATACTTTGCCCTGAAACGATCCTGGAAAGCAATTAGTATAAAATTTGCCTGGAAGACACACTACCTGCTAGGCTGTCTGATTAAATATGAATGTATAGATTCACATGCCTCTGTGATTTCAGTGTTTAATACCAATGTCTGTGTAAATGGCAGAGGGCAGGGAAGAGGGCATGCCTTCCAGTACCTAAAGGGGGTCTACAGGAGAGCTGGGGAAGGACCTTTTACAAGGGCATGTAGTGATAGGATGAGGGGGAATGGCTTCAAACTGGAGGAGGGTAGATTTAGATTTGGTATTGGGAGGAAATTTTTCACTCTGAGGACAGTAAGGCACTGGAACAGGTTGCCCAGAGAACTTATGGAAGCTCCAACCTTGGAGGTGTTCAAGGCCAGGTTGGATGGGGCTTTGAGCAACCTGGTCTAGTGGGAGGTGTCCCTGCCTATGGTCTTTAAGGTCCCTTCCAACCTAAACCATTCTATGATTCTATGATTTTCAGAGTAGAGACACGTTACTGGTCAGAAATCAGGGTTGTACCAGTCAGCATGTCACAGCAGTGACTGTTGCTGATTTCTGTGACCTGAGACTCTGGGTCACTGTTTGCAAGGCTCTGCCCTGGTGAAATGCCCATCTCAAGGAAGATTGCCATGGTTGCCCCAGGAAAGCAATGTAGATGTCAGTCCCTGCTCTGACTGCAGATATGGCACAACCTGCTGGCTGAAGCACAGGGTGATTCTCAGTGAGCTGTGGGGGGTAGCAGCAAGAAGGCAGCATGCAGGCTCCTCTAAAAGGAGAGAAGAAACCATAACCTTTGCAGAGATGCTGTCCTCCATGATGCTTTGTCCTATGTCTGTGACTTTCCCCACAGGAGGGTTTAGAAGCCTGTGTCCGTCCCATAGGTTAGTAGCAATGGGGTATGATGCCATTTCTCCTTTTCTTTGAGGTTCTGGGAGCATGAAAGAGCTCTAGCTGAATGCAATTCTCAGCTAAGTCTTTCTGGGCAATTAAACGTGTTGTGCCAATGTTGGAGTCCCATACTGCCTAATGCGGCCATAAGACCCAACAACTGGGTCAGTCTGAGATGAGGCACCTGCAGTTGGTCCCCAGCTTTGTCCTGGTCACTTTTCCCTGTCACATTTTGCAGCATGAGCTGCTTTGCTGGGTAATGTCAGGAGAGGAGCTGACACAAGCTGGTCTCTCCTCAGGGCTGGATAGACCATTTCTTGTCTCCTGTTTCCTGTTTTAGTGGTGGTTTTGACAGTGTTAGGTTGATGGTTGGACTTGATCTTAAAGGTCCCTTCCAACCTAGGCAATTCTATGATTCTGTGAAAACTGCTGTGTCCTGGGCTTCAAACAAGCACATACCATTAACGTACAGTCATTGTTTGCTGACTCCCTCCAGGTCTTAATGAGGAAAAATTGTTAGAACCAGATAGAGATGGGTAATTAACAGGGACTGTGGTCATTAGTTAAAGTGGAGTCCAGGCCAGTATCTAGAGTTCCCCTCCTGAGAGGCTGAACATGTGTGTCTGTGTAGATTTAAGTCATCAGGCTGCAGCTCTGGGATTATGGACTACATTGGTTTAATGCAGCATGAAGGCAGAAAAAGATCGCTCTCCAAGTGGTTTTGGTAAAGAGGGTTCAATATTCTGTGTTTTTCCAGGCATACGGAGTGCATTTTTTCAGGTGGCTGCTGAGTGTTTCATTTGGTTTGATACGGACTGCCACAAAGCCTAAAGCAGAAGTACAGGAGCAGAAGTGCAGAAGCAGAGTTATCTGCGCGATAGAAACCTCACTTCACTCCCAGGAAGTGTACTGGATCTATGCTGCAGCAGAAAGCGATTTACCTCCAGAGAAGGACTGAGCCTGTGCCAAAAGAGGCGCTTGATATCTGTGGCGTAAACCCACCCCTTCTCGAATGCTTGTATTTCATTGCGGGCTATTGAGCAAAACTAGATGTATAATTTTGACTAGACACTGACCTTCCGTGAAAGTAAAAGGGAGGAATAGGACTCCAGCAACCCAGTTGCTGTCAAATGAGGTTAACTCTCCTCACTACCAAAAGGCGAGCGTTTGAAGCACGGTGTCTGAGGGGTGCTTGGGTGCTACACTAGACATATTGTGTATCTACTGTTGATAGACATGCCTGGAAGAATTCACAAAACAAAGCTTCACGCTAAGGACAATTAATTTGACTGTCCTTTAGTACGATGCAGAGCACTTAAGACAAAGTTTCATTATAGGTTAATCTTAAGGGGCACTTCACAACAATTGTAGGGATACTGAAATTGTTGATATTTTGTTAAATTCAGCTTCTGGTTATTGTTTCTCTGATTCAGATAATTCTTGTCCACTGAAATTAGCACTACGTAAGTACTCCAAATTTAAAAAAAAAATAAATTTAAAAAAGTACTCCAAATTTAAATACTCTGGGTGGTACAGTGGGAATATGAACTTCCATTTCCTTCAATTAAAAGATGTTTCATATGCTTTTGTTCAATCATATATAAAACATTATGTCTCATCATTATGTTCCATGATGATTAATGGGTACTGTACAAACAAGCTAGGGTCAGCATTTTTGCCACTGCATAAAAATCTTGCCTCACATTAGTATGCCATACAAATATGTCTGCTTATCTTTTATGAAAAATGGATGACAATTATATCACTTGAGTGCAAATGTGACATAAACCATAGTCTTTAGGGTAAGTTAACACAAGCTATTGTACAGCTGTGTTTAAATATCGGTATTCACCTAGCTCATTTGAATGTAGAGCTGCTTGGAAGGCATTTCTCCATTTGTGGTACTGAAGTTATTTGATATTTGGAAACTTGTCTTTGCATGCAGGTGTGATCTCATCAGCTTCTGGCTCCAGAATACAGATCTGTTTAGAGCTTTATTTCTGACTCAGCTATCTACGTTGCAAAGCATCAGCTACAGATTTCTCTGTGGCTCAGACGAAAGCAGAGTCATTACTGAGTCACTGTTCCTCAGGGACAAAAATGTCAACATCCTGTCATCTTGCCCACTTTAGTATATTCATTTTAGTATGAAATGAATTTAGAATGCAATAGATAAGTGCTGAGTCATTGGTCCAATTTTCTGCCGCATTTTTTTGATCTCAGCTGGAATTCAGGTAGTGCTCTTTTTTTCAGTATTATCATTAGTAGGTCTGAAAGAGGAATGGATTGTTCATGTGGTAGCTGGCCAGAGCTGTGCAGTGTTCAGAAGAACACGTGGCCTGACACAGAGAGCAAATGACCACTTCCATATAATCACAGAATGATTAGAGTTGGAAGGGACCTTAAACATCATCTAATTCCGACCCCCCTGCCACGGGCAGGGACACCTCCAACTAGACCAGGTTGCTCAAAGCCCCATCCAGCCTGGCCTTGAACACCTCCAGGGATGGGGCCTCCACAACTTCCCTGGGCAACCTGTTCCACTGTCTCACCAGCCTCACAATAAAGAATTTCTTCCTAATACCTCATCTAAATCTACTCTCTTTCAGTTTAAAATGGTTACCCCTTATCCTCTCTCTACACTCCCTGATAAAGAGTCACTCCTCATCTTTCCTATAGGCCCCCTTTAGGTACTGGAAGGCTGCTATAAGGTCTGCCCAGAGCCTTCTCTTCTCCAGGCTGAACAGCCCCAGCTCTCTCAGCCTGTCTTCATAGGAGAGGTGCTCCAGCCCTCTGATCATCTTCGTGGCCGTCCTCTGGACTGACTCTAACAGGTCCGTGTCCTTTTCATGTCGGGGGTTCCAGATCCGGATCCAGAATTCCAGTGGGGCTCTCAGGA
>NW_009650064.1:10266357-10271456 GCF_000708025.1 Charadrius vociferus
CCCTCGGTCTGTAGGCCACGCTTCTTTTGGTGCAGCCCAGGATGTGTTTGGCTTTCTGGGCTGTGAGCGCACATTGCTGGTCATGTTGAGCTTCTCATCAATCAGCACCCCCAGGTCCTTCTCCCCAGGGCTGCTTTCAATCCATTCTCCACCCAGCCTGTGTTTGTGCTTGGGATTGCCCCAGCCATGTGCAGGACCTTGCACTTGGGTTTGTTGGACTTCCTCACGTTTGCATGGGCCCACCTCTCCAGCCTGTCAAGGTCCCTTTGGATGGCAGAATAATGAATATCCGTTTACTGTATATTTAATTAATGTAGCTGTCACTGTCATATTTATTTGAGGTTTCACTATTTCAGAGACAATTATCCGTCATTCAAATACCCATTTACATGTATGGTGGCAACATCTTCAATCATGAGGCACAACCCAGCTATAGCAGGTACTTAGGTACTGTATACACATGAAATAAATATATGGTTCTTGCCCTCAAAGGACTTACTATCTAACACCAGGGCCCCCTGTCAGCACACTTGTTTGTGTGCTGACACCGTGAATTGGGGACATGCAGGCCTAGCTATTTCTAATGGAGGCACCGGTGAGAGGCAGAACTTGCTACAGATTCAGCTCAAAGCAGAGCCACCCATGAGCGGGAGTTGGGCAGCTGCACCTCCCACAGACAGAGGTGAAATCGAAGGACATTTCCCATCATGTCCCTTCTCCACGTTGGTGCCGCAACGCCCAGACCGGGCGCCTGAAAACGAGCCTGGCCGGGGTTAGTTATAGAAAATAGGACCTAATAGAAGTTGTTCCTCCACTGCTTGGGGATTCTTCTTCATTCCTTTTTCCTTCCTTAGGTGAAAGGATTTGGATAAACGTGACAAGTACAACTATCTCGACTCCCTGAAACACAGCAGAACGTGCCATACCAGACGGCTCCTGTGGAAGACTGGCCCTGCTGGACCTACCACGTGAGTTTCAGAACCACTGTACATCCATGACTTTTTGGCCCTTCAACCAGTACCAGAAAAGACTTGACAGCCCTTCTGCTAATTAAGGCTTTATGTTTCAATCCCTGACATCTAACAACAGCGAGTCGTACTCCTGCCTATGATGGGGTTTATAAGGTTTGTTTGCTGGCTGAAGGTTGGAAGGGACCTCTGGAGCTCATCCTGTCCAACACTCCTGCTCAAGCAGGGCCATCTAGAGCCAGCTGCCTAGGACCATGTCCAGATGACTTTGAATATCTCCAAGAATGCAGACTCCACAATGTCCCTGGGCAACCTGTGCCAGTGCTTGGCCACCATCACAGTGATAAAGTGCTTTCTGATATTCAGAATGAACCTCCTGGGTTTCAGTTTGTGCCCATTACCTCTTCTCCTGTCACTGGACACCAGTGAAAAGAGCCTGGTTCTGTTGTCTGTGCATCCTTCCTTCAGGAATTTATATATATTGATGAGATCCCCCTGAGCCTTCCCTTCTCCAGGCTGAACAGTCCCAGCTCTCTCAAGAGTATGAAGAACAGTATGAAGTTTAACAAAGTGTTGTGGTTTGGGCTGGATTGGCCACTCAGGTGGAATGACAGATGCTCTCCCCTACCTCTCCAAAGAGAGGCAGGACACTTACTAATTTATTGAAATATTACTAATGAAACAAAAAAGGAAATAATGAAATATATACAAAACCGTATCAAGCTCCCAGGATGACAATCACGTCATCCGCTGGCACTGGGGAAGTGTCAGACTGGATTCAGTGGTGGATGGGAACTGGATTCTGGATCTGGATTCAGGATCGGTATCAAAGGCAGACGAAGAGACAGAGTCCTCCTCAGACACCAGCCATTGAAGAAAAGAGCACTGACCCATTGATCCCTCAGCTTTTATACTGAGCATGAGGCAGCAAATAACAAAGTTGGTTGGCCTTGGGTGTTATAGCAATAAGTGTAAGCAAGAGCCTCTCTGCATACCATGCCTGGGCATCAGCTATAAACATAGGTCTTATCACTCCGAGAGCGGACAGTTTATGCACAATATGCTGTTAATTTCAGTAGTTAGAAGAGGCCCAGCTAAAAAGTAAAGTTACTGAGCAAAATTGGTCCTGTTTTACTTCAAACCAGGACACAAAGACAAATGGGAAGTTCTGCGCCTGGGGTACAATAACCAAAGAGCCCAGTACAGGATAAGATCCTGTCCCTGAGACATGATATGTGAACGTACCACGTTAAAAGCATTTTTTGTGCTGCCTCTGCTAACCTTTTTGTCTCAGGCAATGACAACGGAAATGTTATTTTGAAATTTCATGTGAGCCAGGACACCTTCTGTTGCCCATTGCCCTCATATTCCCCAGCATCCACAATTATTGCATAAGTGATTTTACAAAGAACATTCCTGCTTAGTCCTTCCAATGTCCTTTTATAGACTTTCTGACCATGAATTTGTCTTAACTCTTGTGGCAGTACATTCCAGAAGTTGTGAATATTCATAGAATTGTACATAGACCAACAAGAAACACAAATAATTACATAGTGAGATTAGCCGTGTTTCTGATGGCAAAATAATGACAAATTTCACTTTGGACCATCTGTTACTTTGCAAAATCAAGACCTGTTTCTGTTGCACAGTTCATTTCAGCCACAATGTGATCAGCAGTATGATCTGCGCAGAAACCCAACAAATATAAAGCTAATAAAGCTTATAGGTTTTGGGCTGGGCCCACCATAATGAAGTTGTTTTCTGAGCATCTGAAGGAAGCTCTTGAGGTAGAAGACAATAATGTTTCGAAAAAAAGGATTAAGTAACGTGAAACAACAAAGACAAGATTTCTTTGTGTGGCTTTCCATGCTGAATGTTTGGCAGTGGTAGAAGGATGTGAGGCATAGACATGAAAATCTATGCCTGTCATTACAAGAAAGTGTTAAAACTTCCACCAGACACCAGTTCTGCAGCCTGAGGTGATAGCCCACAGTTTAAACTAAACATCATGATTCTTCAATATATAAAATGTTGTCTTCGCACTGCTCCTTTACAATATGAAAAGGGAGCTGCAGAGTTAAAAAAGAATGTGAATTAGGTACAATCAAAATCTAGAAATGAATAAGCATTTGTCTCACCACAGTCCTGTTGTAATAATGAACACCTAGGGGGCACTTTGTCTCCCAAAGTTATTATAAAAATTAGATAGTAAAGATAAAGTAACTAGAAATGTCAAAGGAGCTACCACATGCAATTCTACATGTTTCCCCTTGTTTGATATGGCCCTGGCTGCACTGGGATCATAATTAACCAAGGGGAAACAAAGGATCATAATTCACTTTGTCATTGAAATGAACACATGACCTTGTGTCCTGTGGTAATGGAGTGAATTTTTGCCACTGATCACATGTGAGCAAATGATAGAAAGGACTAGTTAGATATAAATTTTACTGTTGATAACAAGTGCAAACAATGATACAATTATTTGTGTGGTTAATCATTTCGCATATGTGTTTACTCACTCCTCATGAGCTCCTATTTAAAGTTTTCAGACAGAAGCAATAAAAGGTTTACTTGTGACTTTGTGACATATTTTTAAGAGTAATGCTTTGCTTGGCTATAAAACACCAAAATCCCTATTACAAACTTGGCTTTGGTGTTACATTATGCCATGTTGTTTTATAGCTTTGTAATGATTGTTTCACAGGTTATTAACATTTCACACAGATTCCAACTAGTTCAGGCTGATGGGCTCAAGAGGCAAAACTGGAAATTGCCTACCTGTCACTAGAACACCGGTGGTTTAGCACGTCTGCCATCATATCCCCAGATATGCCCAATTTCTAACATGTGAAGGGGAAAAAACAGAAATATCATATCTAGTCAGTGAGATACAAATAATCAGGTCTACAGGATTTTTTCTGGACAAAAAAGAATGATTGCTCACAGCTAGCTGGGAGGTGCTGCTCCTGCCTCAATGTAGGGACAGACAGATGAAACTGAAGATTTACCTCCTACAATGCTTTCAACTGTAGCTCATGAGGAAGATACTGCAATCACAGTTTGTTTCCAAGAGCTGAACCACCTTGTTAATTGTGTCCAGAATTAAAAAAATGACAATTTTTTCTTCTAGCCCCCAGAAGCCAACATGTTGTGTTCCTGGAGTAAAATTCTTCATCGTCTTAGCTATGTTCTTAGTACAAAGCTCAAGAGAAAACCCTATAATATGAAAAACATGAAAAGTTTCCTCAGACACATAAAGTCCAAGGCTAGAAGGAGTCTTTCAAAAATATATGTGCAGGCACACCAAGTCAAAGGCACCCACACACATACAAATGCTGCCGATAGAATTTTTCAAGCAATTTGAATTATATAAATTATTTTAAATAGATGTTAATAAATTTAGCCATGCTTAAAAACAATAATCATTTAGGTTGGAAGGGATTTCTTCATATCTCTATTCCAACCCCCCTGCTCACACAGGACCAGCAAGAGCAGCTTGTCCAAGGCCATGTCTAGTCAGGTTTTGAATGTCTCCAAGGATGGAGGCTCCACAACCTTTCTAAGAAACCTGATCCGGGGCTACATCACCCTCACAGCAAAAAATGTTTTGTGTTCAAATAGAATTTCTTGTGTTTTAGTTTGTGTCCACTGCCTCTTGCCCTGTCAGTCAGCACTACTGAGAAGAGCCTGACTCCCTCTTCTTCACTCCATCCTATCAGGTGTTTCACAGAATCACGGAATCATGGAATTTTCAGAGTTGGAAGGGACCTCTAGAGATCATCTAGTCCAACTCCCCTGCTAAAGCAGGATTGCCCAGAGCACATTACTCAGGACTGCATCCAGGCGGGTCTTGAAAATCTCCAGAGAAGGAGACTCCACAACCTCCCTGGGCAGCCTGTGCCAGTGCTCTGTCACCCGAACCGTAAAGAAGTTTTTCCGTGTGTTGGAACGGAACTTCCTATGTTCCAACTTGCACCCATTGCCCCTCATCCTGTCACTGTGAACTACCGAGAAGAGTGTGGCTCCATCCTCCTTCAACCCACCCTTTAGATATTTGTAAGCAGTAATAAGGTCTCCCCTCAGCCTTCTCTTCTCCAGGCTAAAGAGTCCCAGCTCTCTCAGCCTTTC
>NW_009650064.1:10271544-10308418 GCF_000708025.1 Charadrius vociferus
CCCAGGATTCCATTGGTCTTTGTGGCAGCAAGGGCACATTGCTGGCTCATGGATAATTTACTGTCTGCCAGGACCCCCAAATCCTTCTCCTCAGTACTGCTTCCCAGCAGGTCCACCCCTAACCTATACTGGTGCCTAGCATTCTTCCTCCCCAGGTGCAGGACCCTGCACTTGCTCTTGTTGAACCTCATTAGGTTCCTCTCTGCCCAGCTCTCCAGCCTGTCCAGGTCACGCTGGATGGCAGCGTGTCCCTCTGGAGTGTCAGCCACCCCTCCCAGTTTGGTATCATCAGCAAACTTGCTGAGGATACACTCTGTCCCCTCATCCAGGTCATTGATGAATATATTGAACAAGATTGGACCGAGTATTAACCCCTGGGGAACACCACTGGTTGCAGGCCTCCAACTTGACACTGCTCCATTAATCACAACCCTCTGAGTTCTGTCATACAGCCAGCTCTCAATCCACCTCGCTGTCTCCTCATCTAGTTCATTTGTATACACGGATGAGATTCTCCCCGAGTCTTCTTTTCTCTAGACTGAAGAGTCCCAACTCTCTCAGCCTCTCCACGTATGGAAGATACTCCAGCAATGCACAGAGAGCTCCCACTTCAACAAGAGTTATAGGCTTTGTCTCTCTCTCTCCCAGGCCTACAATTAACCCTAATGCAAACTCTAACCCTAACCTTAAAACCAGACCCTGGGCTGGCTGAGCCTTGCTAGGTAACCCAACATTAGTCTGGGTGAAGAAATAAAATGTAGAAAACTCAATGCAGCCTACTTCTATTGGCAGCTTCTTTGCAGCCCCTGTCCAAAGGCTTTTCCACACTTTCTCTCTCTCCCAGCCATTAGCCATAGAAGTTGTCAGATCTCCAGCCAAAGCCCAGGTGCACAAGTTCATGAGAGAGAACCCATTTTACAGCTAGGAACAGTGGCTTAGCACAAAAGATGCAGAAAGACTTCTCCCTATGAACTTTTTCAACACTGCTAGGATAGATGTTCTTGGTAAGGGTGAAAGTAAAGGCTGGGAAAGAGATGAAGCACACAGCTGTCATTGGAATGGGGCTGCAAAGAAGCTGCTAATGCAAAAGGCAGGCTGTGAAAGTAGGTCTCCTCAGTGAATGTCTTCACCTGGGCTGTGTATAGTGAAGTTTTGGTCTTGGGCTCAGTCAAGGACAAAGTCTAGGGTTAAGGTTAGGGATGAGTTTGGGACAGAAAGAAAGTATAGAGCAGCTGTTGGAGGGAGGCTGCAAAGGGGCTGTCAATGGAACAAGCAAGCCACAAAACATTTCTCCCTGGAGATTTTTTTCTCCTAGGCTGTGTCTCAGTGTCTTGGTCTAAAGGCTCAGATGAGTCCCAAGACTAGGGGTAGGGTCAGGATTAGAGCTGGGGCAGAGAGAGAGAAAGCATGGAGCTGACCTTGGAGTGGGGCTGCAAAGAGGCTGCCAATGGAAGGGGGTGGTAGGCTACAGAAAGATGTCTTCCTGGATTACTTTTTCAGGAGGGCCCCAGCTTTAGCAGCCCGGGCCAAAGCTCAGCTGTGGCAAAGGTCTAGGGTTAGGAAACACATCAAGTCTGGACTTGCAGCCTCCCCCTTCCAGTGGCAGCCCTTTTGCAGCCCTGTCCCAAGGGCAGCCCTACCCTTTGTTCCTCTTTCATCCCTAAACCTCTCCCTAAGCCATGCTTCTCCTGACAGCCTCCTCCTCCAAATCTGTGTCTTCTGTCTGCAGGCGCTCACCGTCCCAGGCACGCAGGTGGTGATTCATAGCAGCTGGCTCTGTGCCCTGGGCTCTGCTCTGAGGTCTCCTCAGCTTTCCAGCATCTTGTCTCTGCTCAGAGCTACAGGCAGCGTCACTTCAGTGGGAGAGAGACAAAGTCGGAGGACATGGCCGTCACTAGAGGGCAGAACAGTCCGCAGGAATTCAGGGGCAAAGCCCGAGGACAGAAGGGTAGAAAGTCACTGATACTCTTTATCACAAAAACGTTAATGACACCGAGCTGGGTTTTCTTCACATCCTACACAAGAGATGTCGATCCCTTTTTAAGGTCTGGTCGTATTTCTGAAGCGAGGGCCCTTCCAGAAGGAGATGTTGGTTGTGACTGATGCCACGGAAAGGGAGACAGAAAATGAGCAGTTACAGGACAAAAGGAGGCCATGAATGCCCAAACTCGTGCCTCTGGAACAGTATCAAAGCAGACAATTGTGGACTGGGAAGTAAGAAAGTCCTGTTGCTAACACACAGGAGAGAAAAAACAGTTGGTCCTCTTCAGAGAAGGTCCTATGCATTTGTGTCTTTTAAGAAAGGACTTCTTTCTCAGTGTGGACTAAAATCCTGTGATGAAAGGGCAAGCAAGGTCACCAGTCTGCAGCTCTGCAAAAGTTAACAGTACGGCTGATGGACATTTCCCTTTGCACTTTGTACCATGTTCCCATTCGAGCTGTCCTGTTCAAAGCTGTCCACTTCAGAGAAGTTGAGCTGAGATCCTACTTCATCAGAGCTTTTATTTTGGGGCAGGGGACTGTGCGAGATGGGGATAATACAACCCAATCCAAGTGATCGGCATTTAAGAGCTAAGGGAGACATTTCGCAAGCATTAGCTTACTACTCCGGGGAGTCCCGTGGCACCTCTTAACTTGTACATGTTCATCTTAGATGCCTGCAGCTTTGCCTCTGATCCCTGCAGAAAGTGTGGCAGACTCCCTCACGTGCCTTGAACAACGGAAGAGCTTGTCAGCTGAAAGAAGGTAAAATGAGCAATCTTTGATTAGAATGAGAATTGTTTCAAGTTTACCATGGCTTTACCTATCTAATAATACTGTGGAATGGAAAGGTCTGCAGGCTCTTCCCAAGAAGACAAAAACTGCAGAAGCAGAAAGAGAAAACAGGGCTGTGAAGAGGGGAGTGACAGCAAACCAGGAAAGAGGAAGGAGAAAGAGAGAAAATGAGCTTTCAAGGATCAGCAGTTGAAACCATCCAAGCAAGTTGAGAAGAACAAGGAGCCCAGGTGTGTAACAAGTTCTGCTGTCCATCCCTCAACACTTTGAACACTGCTCTGAATATATGAAATATTTCTGTGATGCACGAGATGGCCGCAGGTGGGAAGCTTGCTCCTGCACTTGGAAGAAAACATGTGTCAGGAGAAAAATACCACTCCAAATTTTGCAGTTTTAATTTTGTACTTGCTGAAGCTCTGTTTATAGAAGGGTAAGCAGACACCCTGGTAAGGTCACAAGAATCACAGAACTGTGAAGAGGGGTGTGAAAGCAAAACCAACAAAGAAGAGGACAAAAAGGGAAAAAGAGCTTTCACCTATCAGTGATTAAAATTGAAAGGGCAACAAAATCATGTTTATTCTTGCCTTTATGGTTTTACCAGTGCTTTCTGACTCTTATATTGTCGGTGCCAATTTACTTTTAGTGGATGGATTTCCCAGCTGAGCCATAACTCCTGGGCTAGTAGGGGCATGATGCGGCCCCAGCACCGTTTTGGCAGAGGCGAGGTGAGGTGTCCATGCTCTGCTGCTCTTGCCGGCAGATTTGATTCATACAAGACTGAACCAGCATGAAAAAAGGCACTGTGAGACACCTTCCCACTGGCAGCCAGTGCCGAGCACTCCCCACACTGGCCTTGGACCCACCCATGTGCGAAAGGAAAAAAGTCCCTCATTCAACATTTTGGGGTGCGGAGCACTGGAGCCTGTGGTGCCTGTCCTCTGCCTTGTGCTGGGGGTGCAGAGGGTGCAAGAGGCATCCCGCCCCTGGCAGGAGGCTTTGCTGGATGGTTCATCGGCTCCGTCAGCAGATCAGAGGCAGCTCCATGACCAAACTGCAGCTTCCCAAAGTCTAGGTTAATAATGTCTTACCAAAGATAGTATGATTCTTTCACCCACCAGCATTTTTCAACCTAAAAAAGAAAGAAAATATTAACAAATAAAGTTTATAAGAATACTAATGAAGAAATATCTTCCATCAGATATGAGGAATGTCTCCAGTCTCTTTATCCAGGCCTGCCAACTAATCTATGGTGGAAGAAGAATTTTTCATGTGCTAAACTGTTTTCTCACTCATCTTATTTTAAGAAAAGTAACATAATGAGGATGTATTTGGGGCTCTTGGTATACTTTTCTTAAAGCCAGACAAAAAACAAATCTGGTATTTGTTTTATTGCTACTGTAGCGCTTTGTCTGACAGCTTGAGGTGAGAGCAGACATAAAAGTGTAGCTCATTTGTCTGTGTATAAGTTATTTGCCTTAAAGGATCACAAAACAATTCTATTCTCAAACACAGTCTGATTGGCTGGCATGGATCCTCTAAAAACAGTTTGGAAATGCTGTTATTGTAGCAAGGTAGTATTTTTTTCTGGAATCTACTTCTAAATGTTTTTATTAGTTAGCTCTAGGGATTTTTTTCTAGGTTGTTTAATAAATCTATGAAAACTCTTGAGCCTCAAATTCTGCCTCTTGACAGAGTGACCAAGGAAAAGCGATTTGGCTTGAGTGGCATTTGAGCAAGCTGCTGCCCCGGAAAAATAAAAAGTGCTTTATGAGTGTACCTCAAAGTCTTGGAGCTCCATATTTAGGCAGAGTTTTGAAGTCAGTGAGGGGACAGTGACCCACGGGGTTGCCATAATGGCTCTAAGAGTTGTGTTATGACCCCTGTCACGGGCTGGATCACATTAAGGGTTGCAAGGGGGTGCACGTTCTGACACTCAATCAGAGCATCGGACATAATGTTAGATACGAGAAATGCCTTTCTGAATTCAGTCAGATAGCTCATGCAGTGACAATTAATGCTTTTTGACTTAGGATCACATCTTTCAAAAACTTGTGAGCCCAGTGACAAAAGCACAGGTTTCCCCATCCCTTCCCTGATATACACCAGAAGAAAAAACACCAGTTATAGCTATTAGGCCACTGAAAGAGCCATAAAAATGCTGCAGTGTCAAGGAATTCATTAAAAAGCAACTTTGACATTTTGACAAGTGGATAAAGTCTACTGATTGCATTTTGCTTTTTTATCTGAAATCTCTTAAGTTTTGCATGTGCCAAATGTCAGGTACATTAGGTTGGTTTCCTGAAAGCCCAGAGCAAAATGATAAGATGTCAGATTACCTCTTCATCATATGTTTGCATAAGGTCTTTTTCCCAGTTGATCTCTGCTAGTTACTGGTTTCTTTAGTTTCAGCTTGAGTTACTCCTGTGGAGTCTTTCTGTAGTTCTGCAGTATGATTATGGACTTTTTAGGGTTTTTTTTTGTTTTTTTTTAACAATTTGTTGAGGGGATCCTACCCCCGCAACATCGGGGGTTTTTTCCTGATATCCCAGTACCTTGCTAACATCCCAGCTAATCCCAGTGTCTCACCTCCTCCTGGCTCCTTGTCCACCCTGGGCCAGGCACCACTGCATGCCTGGGGCAGGGGAGAGGCTGTCCTGCTCCAGTCCATGGCCACAGCCACCTTCTCCTCGCCACCAGCCTGCCCAGCTCACAGCAGCCTCATGCCTGCCTCTGCGGGAATGGGTCTGGGTAGAAGTATGGAAGTGAGAGGAGTCAGAGAGAGTGCATAAAATGGAAAATATTTAGACAAATTAATGAGCAGTTGCTACAAGTGAGTCACCAAAGTATGCACGCTAGCACAGAGTGGGATCTGTATTCTGCTGGGGAACTGGCTATTTAAAGTGCAAATCTCTGAGCTTTCGCAATGACACCTGTTAAATAGCCTTACGTTGTCCTGCAGCAGCCTGCTTGACTCCCTCAGACACTATTTGGGAGTCCCATGCCTTCCTGCAGGAGAGAGTCCAGCCTCCGCTTGAGGCTTTGCAGGAGCCTGCTGCACACTGTGAATCCAGCAGCAGATCTATGGGAGCACTGAGGCCACGCTGAGCACTGCGGAAATCTGGGATCATCAGGGAAGTTGTGCACAGCCTCCTGGCCTGATCCAGAGTTTTCTGAAGTCAATGGAAGTCACTCCATGGACCTGCCTGGCCATGTACCCCTCGGGCAATATGGGTCCCAATGGGCTGCTTGCATGGAAAGAACTCCACCTTCATGGAGCTCATGGCAGGACCAACTGCTTTACTTCTGTTGCTACTACCTTTTAGTGGCAAGGATTCAGAGAGAAACAAACAGCCTAGCTGGATCTTTACGGGTCTGTGACAGTACTTTTTGAATGGCAGTCCGCTCCCTGAGCAAGGACAAGAGAAATACCATTGACGTTAGCTAGAATTCAGCTTCCCATACAGCAAATGGAGTTTTCTGTTTTGAAATGCAGCAACGTTCTGTCAGAGAAACCAGAGATAGCACAAACCCAACCAGAACACCAGAGCCAAGCACCCACAAAAGTTGCCTTCTGGATCCAAGTGTTGGAGAGCTCTGGCAGGCAGCAACAGATGTGAGTAATTAATAACTGACTCAAGCTAGCTGCCCCATCCTAGATAATGCTTGAAGATTAATCACAAGGTTCTGAATTGGTTGGTTTTTTTTCACTTGACCTCTTGTGAGATTTCCACCACATGTGGGAGGGATATCAGGACTGTGATATGCAAAGAAACTACTTGGAGGAAATCTCACTGCCAGCCTGAAGTGTTTGGTGATGGGACTGGTAATGATTCGGGGTCAAAGTGGCACAGCAACAGGTCTGTACTCAAAACGGACCGTTCTTGGACAGATTTAATGGGGAAAAATAAAGAGGTAAATAATTGTCTTACGTGCTCCAATACGTGAATCAGTAATAGTGCTACTAATTGGTCCCAGGCAGCTTTGTATATGCCCAAACCTCTCAGTTCTTCATTCAGATCTATCTCATTTTCCTCAAGGTTTCAATCAGATAAGTGTTATCTGAATTCATATGAAGCAGTGTTGTGAGCTAGTAGACAGCTGTTCACCTGTGGCTGAATGTCTAATGACCATGAAAAAACAAAAATTGCATCCTTCATTCGTGTATATAAGCGTAGATCCTCTGAAATCACTCAAACTGAAATGGAGTTAAAACAGCCAAGTATTTAACTACAAAGCACATTGGCATCACTGAGATGCAAAGTGCTGCTTAAAGATAATTCATGATCAGTACATGGCATGCTCCTGGCCAATTGGTTACTGTTAGATATCTCTAAAAATAAGTTATTCTCATAGAATATACAGTATTCAATTTTGTGCATGTTTTAAAAATATAGTGAGAGCGGGTTAAAATTTCACTGTAACCATGGCTTGTTCTAGTGTCCTGGGAATTTTGCATCAGTTCAAAATGACTCCTGTTCTGTTTAAGCTTTACAGTCTCCATAAATCTTACAGATTCATCAGATTAATTTTTTTATTGTGGAAGAGAAACCTGCTGTCAATTGCTAGCAAAATCTTGCAATAAGTAGATGGCTGCAATCACAACATATGTAATGACCCCCTGAGCTCCAGAGAGGAGAAGGACAATGTGCTGAAGAGTATTACTCTTGCTAACACTGCTCCTTACTTACCCGCTTTTGTTAACATTTGTTGAACTGTCTGTGCACAGGCATCAATACTTTTTAATGTTTAATAAAATTCCATTAAAACCACCGTTAAATGAGTGGTGAGGCTGCAAGGTACTTACTAGTACGTGGTGTCAAAAGCAAGTTTGCCCATACAATGAAAGCTTTGTGGTTTGCATTTGAGACGCCGGACTACAGTCCTCCACCTGACGATGTAATCATGTGCCAGATTTCATTCCCAGCATCTAACCAGAACAAACACAGGGGCAAAACTGTTTGTGCTCAGTGACCATAGCAGTCTCCAGCAAGTCACTTTTATCCCCTTTGTCCAATATCCTGTGGCACGGCTCTCAAACCTGTGCAGACGCAGGAACATTGGGGAAAGATGTGGAAAATTACAAGGGAGTTGGATTTATCTTCCAGAGCCCACACTAAGCCTTATGTGCCCCAGTCACTGTGTCAGCCAGGGCAAACCATCTACCATTCATGGTGCTGGTGAGGCAGAAATGCTGATACACCAGTTTCACTCGCTCCACACTCTCCAGTGGACTGTGAGCTAATTAATGCCCTGCAGAAGTGTCTCTTAGGCCTTACACACAGAAGAAAGTGACATATTTGTGGATGGCTCACCATTTTATGTCCTCAGCCTCCTAACCCATGAGCTGCTGGTGTGCCCACCTCCCCACAGAGGGGGAAGGGGAAGGGGGACATGTGCTCTGGGAGAGCGCTGGTGCTGTGTGTGGTCTCTTCCTTCTCTCGTACAGCAGCATCCTTTTGCACGCTGCACAGGAAGATTTTGGGGACTGCAAGGACAGCATAGGACACACTTTGAGGATCCCATTGCTATAGTGCTGTGTATTTAATATGACCCAGAGCCTGCGATGGTGAAGTAATATCATCCTTCATTTCAGAATGGACAAGGGTTTCCAGTAATTCCTCTCTTCAGAGTCAAAGGACAGTAACCCTCACCACAGGCGGCTGCAAGTTTAAACCATTTATTTGAACTGCACTCTGGAGATATTTGAATCTGACTTCAGACACTCTGACCCTGATGATCTAAACTCTGAATCTAAGTATTGTGAAATGTAGGATCCAGATAGTCTCTTGTACAGGTTTTGGCTGGGATGGAGTTAATTCCTTCATAGCAGTTGGTATGGTGTTATGCTTTGGTTTTGTGACCAAAAGAGTGTTGATGGCACAGGGATGTTTTAACTGGGGCTGAGCAGTGCTCTCCAGTTGTCTGTGCAACACACACCACTTTCTAATGCACCATTGGGAGCTGCCAAGCAACAGCTTTCAGACTAGCAGAGGCAGCATGAGAATAAGCCCAGTGGTTCCCTCTGTCTCCGTGTGTGAGGAAGGGACACTGGATCCCATCTGCATGACCGTCCCTCCAGCCAGCTCAGAGAGCTGAGCCTGCTCGACTTCTTCGCTGGCTTTTCCCCAAGAGTTTTGAATGTAGCAGGCAAATGAGAACTATTACACTTTCTTTCTCCTACTCCATTTTCTGATCCAGCTACACCAGATCCCTGATGATCATCCAAGGGAATTCAGTCCTGCAGCTTACATGCTGTTAGAATTATCTGAGTTTGAATCTCCCTGCCTCCCTCCAGCTCTTCCTCCATCTCAGGATATAGGATATATAAATTAGAAAGGAAGGCAGGTGTAGCTGTTGCTCAACAGTTTGCTGTATATCTGTGACTTTAAATAAGTAAATACAATTATTATCAAAGATACTACAGACTTATTTTTTAAAATTCAGCAATTTCAGTGAGAATACCTATGAGCTTTAATATACATATTTGTGTTTATATATATATGTATTAACTTTTTTAATTGCAATCCATGTGACCCACATGAAGTGCGATGATAAATGTGGCCATACCAATGCGGTAATTCTGCTGGCAATAACATGATCTCCCATTGCTATGTTGATAAGTGTCTGAGAATAAAATTTATGTCTGGGGTTTGTTATGCCATGCACTACATAAATCACTGTACGTGTCAGCAGCAGGTGAAAAAAAGACTGAATTATAGTTAAACATTTATTTGATCTCATTCTTTTCCATCTTGTGATCACAAAATGCTTTCCTACACAGTTTTTTGGGGTTTTTTGTTGTTTTTTTTTTTTAAATGAATGCAGGCAATACATAATCCGCACCATGCATTTGTTACCCCTACTGTAATCCCTAGGCCTGTCCTCTGGAGCGCTTATCTTTGTATTCTGGCTATTGGTGAACCTTTGCATACCCTGTTTCTGGTCCATCCATAGTAACACTGAACACATGCAAGTCCCTACGCATCTTTAAGAACATGTATCTAGCTTTTCCACATTGTTTTCAGCACGCTTATAAATTACTTATAGCAAGGGTGATATATAAGTATTCCATAAGGAGAGTTAACCATCTTTAGGTACTGTATATTACAGAAACTGTCTAATCCCGTGTCCTCAATATTTGCAGAGGAATCTTCTGTCTGAAAATTCACCTTCTCCCAGCAGTGCAGATTGGCTTTCTCATGCTTTGCAGATTGCAGCCATCGGCATTTTCTAAAAGAAAAGAAGAAAGAACACTAATAGGAGACGAGGTGAAGTGGGCCGTGTGGAGCAGAACCCATCAGCATTTTCTAAAAGAAAAGAACACTAAAAGGAGAAGAGGTGAAGTGGGCCGTGTGGAGCAGAAACACATAGGAACCCGTAGGGTGGAGTGATCTAGAGCTAAACAGTCTGGTCAGGAGGTGATTGTGTGCAACTCACCACAGTGGAAGCTCAAATACTAAGGAGCCCTGAGATACTTGTGGATGTTCCTCCACTGTTGTACTTCATCTACAGCCTCTGCACGTGGATGAGCCTCTCTGGGTGCTTTACCAGGAAAGCAAAAAATGCAAACTGAGCAAAACATTTCCTCAAAGATAGACTTTATGAAAGGCTTGATATACAGTTAGTAAAACCTAAGAAATGTTTACAGATGTAGAGGAAAAAGAACAGATAGTATGTCAGTGATCTCCAGGCTTTCTATAAAAACAGTTTTGCTCTTCATTAGTAATTGCTTCCTTTAAAACAGAAGCATGCGGAGCTCATGCACAGTGAGTACTCTCTCTCTTTAGATGATTATTGCCATGCTCTTATACGTACTCACTTGAATGGTGTGCTTGCTGAAATTCAAGGCTGCAGTCAAGAATGAAAATTTGATCTGAGCTGTCTGCACAAATGTGCTCCGGTACAGCCTGCTTGGAGTAATCCAGGAATGAATGTCTGACCTAAGGTTGTTTGTTTTTACCAACTCCAGACTCAGTCACTGTGAAATTCCTTCAGATTGGTGACTCTCCTCTCTCAAGGCAAAGCTTAAATTTGGCAGATACTGACCTTCAGTTGTAGTCTGAAGGGAACACAGAACCACACTGGAACAGCTCAAAGGAGGAAAAAAGAAAATGAGGGATGCAAAGAACTGGGATGAAACTTCAAGGCTAGGAGTGCAAGCAAGGCTATTGCTCCTGCACGATCCTTAGCATGAACTCATTTGTCAAAGCAGGCTTGAGACCATGATACTTACGGAGACTAATAGAAAAATAACTTTTTCTAAACTTAAGAAATGATCACAAATTCTAATTTATTCCTGTAACTTGCCAGTATCCATATTTTCTGTCAGAAGGAGTGTATCCAGTAATCTTCAGTGCGACACCTGTTAAGAGGCATATAGAATTTATATGCAAACATAAAAGTAACATTTTTCAGAATAGTATGCCAATTCCTCTGTCCTCCCTACCTTTTTGAATGCAGAAGGCTGAAATATATATCAGAACTGAGACAGTTCTAGCACAGCTGGTAATAAAAAAGTGAATCCACGTTCCCTGCTTGCTATGGAAAACCACTCAATGTAGTGCGCTCCTGAAGAACCTGGAGCAAAACCCCACCGTTTCTACAGGTGAAACTATCCACTGTTTGTGTTATTGTTACAGAGAAGCTATTTTAAACGACTGATCACAGGGTGGTATGCTTGAAATTCTTGCACATTCAGAGTTCACCACTGGAGCGTGGAGGAGAAGAACACTCCCAGAAACCCTGAAGTGGCTATTCTGCTTAAAGGCCTTCACTTGGACTGTCCTCAGGAGACGGGGTTATAGTCCGCTAAGCAATCGGGTGCTAATAGTTAGATTTTATTCACCTTCGTGATGCAAACTATCAGAAATGGACATCTCACCTAGGCGCATAGGCCATAAGATCCATAAACTAAGAGCTTGTAGTAGCTTGAAACAAATATAATTGCAATTCCAGTGTGTAAGGAGAGAGTTTCCAATCAGATCGTAGAGAAATTTTCTTCTCATATATTTGTTCTTTACCTAAACACCAAACAAAAGCGAGTCAAATATAGGTGCCTAAGTACAAAATTGAAGTACAAAGAATGCTGCAGAGCAAATAGAGAAGCTTTCATATCTGGACTGACAATTACCCTGACACCTACAATTTCAACAGTGTGCAAATGAATATACATACCCTAGGCTCAGAATTTTGCCATATTTCTTGCTAGACCCAAGAAGAAGCCACAGAGTAGGCATTTTTTTCAGCAAATCTAATAGAAAGTGTAGAAGAAAACCTTCTCCAGTGGCAGATTTTGCCACTGTCCTTTAAAAGGATTGCTGGGACACTGTGCACGTATGAGACCTCACAGTTCTCCAGCCAGAGGGTGTTCAGACTTTAAACTTTTGCCAGACAGGGTTAATAATGCTAACAACGAAGTGCTGGGAGATTCTTTGTCCTCTAAGAACAGAAGCTGCTGAGTTCCTGGAGAAAAATTTGAAGTATTCAGAGGGCTAGAGAGATGGGGGAAAAAAGGAAGCTCAGCTCCCTTACCAGGACAGATAGATAGCCTACCAGCTGGGAATTTCACATGGATATGAGGACACCCATGTTCCAGTTCCCACAGATGCTGCACTTATGCTCAGTGACTGCTCATAAGTTGTTCCTTGGGCCAAGTGTTGGCATGACGCTATATGCCTTCTCCTAGGAGAAGTTTCTGTGTTCTGGCTTCCAGATAGAAAGAAGAACCTGCCAAGGCCATGAAGTACCTTAGTTGCTTGAGCCATTGGACTTTACTCTTAGGCTGAATAACTTTGCAATGCAAGACTAATACCAATGTTAGTCTGAGGGCTATGTTACACTCCGTAAAGATACTGTGGGAAACACATCCTGGCCTGGCTGAACAGAGCAAGACATTGAAGTATCTGAGGTGAAACCCATCTGTATCTCTTCATAGGTCTGCCAGGATAAACAAAGGAATATATGTCAGTTATGTGGCTTGTATGTAGAGCAAATATACACTTAATCTTCTAGTGAATCACCTTTTTCACACAAAGATCATAAGTGATCCCTAGCAGAACAGCTGCTCAGACACATTCGGCTCTGGCCTCAGAAACCTCCCACACCAATGTCATGAGTAAAACGCTATAAAAGAGCTGGTCTGCCAGACCGGAGGGTCAAATAGCAGCCTGTAAGTGCTCATAATAGGGGAGAGTGTGACTACTGATATTCATTCCTCTTTCTTAATGGCCTTACACAGCAGCAAATCGTTAGGAGAAGATTTTTTATGAGAAAGTAAAATATAGGTGACCTTCAGAAGAAATGAATCATTTCTGTCACACTTTATTTGTCATATTGCTGTAGTATGTGCCTCAGCTAAGAATTATCCTTGATTTTATTATTTTTTATTATGAAAAAATATCTATTGGAAAGCATCAGCTCCTGAAACCCTGATCTAGAAAGATCTGCCTATTATCTCATTATTTTTATTTCTTTACAAGAGAACCAGGCAGGGGAGAAATGAGAGTCATTTAAAAATCTCAACAGCAAAGAGCAGGAACTTACCAGTTTCAAACAGGAATCCCTAACTAAAACAAGTTCACTCTTTATTATGCATCATCAATCAAATGCATTATCTCATGCTTTGTCTTCAGCTCATATCTACAGAAGTTATATTAGTACAATTCGAATTCATAAATTTTGGCAAAACAGTAAGACCACAGAAATAGTGCCTTTATCACCTTCTAAGAGATAGAAACATCTTTGCGATCATGAAATTTCCTGTGGACTGGCTCATATTTCTCTGTTCTCTATAACAGCCATTTTGATCTTTAAGGCCTAACAAGTCGTTTTGTTTACCAAAGCAAAATGTTCTTGTGCACATCTATATGTGCATGTATCTGGCGGTCCGCCCCTCCTAGACATCTTTGAGTCTGTTGGCCAAATTTGATGAAGAAGTTGTCTCAAAGTTTTTATCTCCTGCAGGACACATGGAACAGTCAATAAGAAGGGAGGAGACCCATGTATGTCCCTTCTGGGGAAGGGCCACAACTTTCTTGCGTTCAGGGAATCCACGTAGGGACCACACCTCCAGGCACAGCTGTGGAGGACATAAAGCTTCAATGGTTTTGCTGCTCAATCATTGGTTTCAAAGACAGGCCAGAGCAATCATTTCCACTGACAATTCTCACAAGTCACAGAGGCTTCTGAAACTTGTGTGTCATGGATTTTACCCTGATTCACTGCAAAATGAATTATTCACCAATGGCCCAACAGTGATATCCTTTGCCTGAGGTGTACAAAAAAGCAATCAATACCAAAGCAGTAAGGAAGTATGTAAGGGTTGGTTGGTCATCATGGGGCAGCACTGAGTGTTTGTCTCTCTCTCTGGTTTTGTCTTTATCATTAAATGGGCAAAATAAAGCCATGACACTTTTAACTGCATATACAGGTACCTACAATATTTTTACTAGGGTATCTCTGCAAGTATGTCTTCAGGTACTCTTTCTGAAGCTTAGTATAAGTTATTTTTGAACTGAGACCTATTTTACCTACTTTTAATTAAGACTGTTAGGAATACCAACCTGCATGCCAACTTACTGCAGGAGCTATCATCAACTGAGTGACTAAACTAGTCAATTTAAGTAGAAACTAGATAGGTCAAGAGATCACAGTTACTCTGCAGCCCTTTATTTGTTTCATTAAAACCATCAAGGATTTAAAGCAGCCAGTTATCTAATAAGATAACTTCCAGAAGAAACACGATAGCAAAGGTCAGAGCATTTCAAGGAGGAACAGGATCACTGCTGAAAGGTTTATGAACTTTCAACTGAGTAATTGACTCACCTCCCAGTATTTCAGATCCAGACACATCACAGTCATTAAAGAAAGTAGCCCCTTCTCAGCTAACAGTATTTCTATGTCCTTATCATTTGAATGGGAAGGAAGGCAGAAATAATTTAGAATTGAGATTTGCAACACTGGCTAAATGAGCTTGCCATTTTGAATATTCCTCCTATATGTGATTGGCCTGGAAATACAAATGAAGGCAGTTGGAACCAGAAAGAAAGGAAGAGTAAGGACTTCTGCCTTGAACAGAAGAAGATGCCTAAGAATATGATCCCGTACAGTAATGCCAAGTGGCAACACCCCAAGAAATGAGCTTTGGTGGGTGATAAGATTTATTTTGAGAGAACAATAAAATCTAATTGAAGGACAGGTTGGTACTGCTAGAAGGGAAGCTAAAATTGCAAAGAAAAAAAAAGTAAGATGGGCAATTCTGAAATGAAATGGAGCAAAGAAAACAGCACCATTGGTGTTTAGATCTGAAAATATTGGAAATTTTGATATCTCTTTTCTGCTGTTTGTTTTAAAATTAAAACTCAACATAATAATCTGTTGGTCACAACCAGGCTAGATTCAATAAAGGTTAAATATGGAGTTTCACTCCCCATAAACTGTGTTTGCATAATGATCATAAAGATTTTGATGATATAACATAAAACATGATTTGTGAAGTCTTTTGGTTTTTTGCCTAACAGATTTATGTCAAAGCACAGTAAATACAAGTGACATGAAAAAATATGTGCTTTATTGCTAATGTCATGTCTTGTCTCTGAAGAAATTACATTTGGATATCTTCATCTCCTCTCTGCACAATGCAAGATAACAAAGAGGCTGTGAGCATCAGGCACGTTAAATGTTTGAAATAGCTCCTGTAACTTATCTGCAACACAAAGCAAAGTCATCCATGCATAGGCCAATCATATAAAACATTTCCATGACTTTGAAAAGGAAACTGTTTAGCTAGAGTGGAGACTTGCCCATACGCTCTGCTTCTGTGAATATTCTTGCCTGACATTCTCACTTGAATGAGACAGGGAGGATATGGACTTGTGAATTTTAGTGAAACATCTTGGCTCAGGAAATAATATGAGGGATGGAAAAATACTACTATACATATGAGAAAAGGTACCACTTTTTGTTGTTTAAGATACCTAGCCTGTATGTGAGTACAAAAGAGGTATGTCACACTGTCAGACTGAACTGCTATCACCAAGGTATCAGGTTATAGCAAAAAAACTCAGATGTGTGCCAAACTATGGAAAATATCACAGACATGTATGGAAACCCCAGCAACAGCCAAATACTTTCTGGAATATCTGCCAGAGCAAAAAGAGCTCATCTGGTTCTTCAGGGACTGCCTGCAGAAGCGTTGTTAGCTTTCCACCGTAACTACCTGAGAGATGGCTGACTGTGTATTTCCTAACTTTTTGCTCCTTTCTGTGGCATGGTGAGAGGTACCCTAACACCCAAAAGCTCTGGAATAGGCCTCTTAATATTGTAGGTCTAACAAGATCTAAAGATGCTGTTAGTATGGATGCTGTTACATTGATATATGTGGTTGCTGATGAGACTATTCTCAGCTCCATTAGGCAAGTGAAAATTCACATGCTCAACGATATGTTGTCACGCACCAGACTTACCCTGGTGAGTAAAAACCTGTACTGGCAGAGAAAATCCGGTATCGTCACAATAAAATAAACATGGCACCGGCACTGATCCATCTTCACCTGTAAAATGAATCAGGTCAATACATTATAGGATTTCCACAGTACATCCGTAATGTACACACAAGACAAGGCAATGTTTAATGTCAGAAACTCTGAGACTACTAGAGTTTTACTGAATTAATTCACTTGCACTGAAATTCAAATCTTCACCCAGGAATGGGAATCTGAATGTGTATCTCTTTTTAAACATTCAGGCACAGTCAAACCGGAAAAAAAAAATCAAGAATGGAAATTTTACTCTTTGATTATAATCTATATACAGGATACATCTATTGTGAGTTTTCTTCAGACTGACATTTTTTCTCTCCTGAGGTATGTTTCATCATGACCCTGAAAGCCCAGAGCTGATGTTCAGCTGATGTCCCAGAACACAAGAATATTCAAACACCTGAAGTTAGTTCTAATAAAAACAAAGAAATGTTGTGGTAAGAAAGTCCAAAAAGATTTAGAGAACCAAAGCTGCTGTCAGAAGACAGTATTAACATTATCAATGTGACAATAGGAGAAAAGTCTTAACCTGGCAGCACAGCTACAAATAAGGAAATATTTGCCTCTAAAGTCAATCAAAGATAAGATAAATATGGGATAATGCACATCAGTGAATACTGCCTTTGCTAAGATTTTTCTAAGTTGAAGGGGAAGCTCTGCTTCCTCTTCAAAACCAGTAAGTATTACGGTGGCAAGGGAAGCAGTGTTCCTTACGGTCTTCTTCCACAGGATATCCTCCTTTATATTTGCCTGGAAAGAGAAACCATCCCCAAGAAGAAGGTCGGGAAGCCATACTTCCTGGGATACTCACTCTGGAATAAGGCACTTGATGCTATCCATACATCTGTATGAAATTTTGTCCTTACCCAGTTTCATGTGTCACCTTTCTTGGAAATTCCAGAAAGCTTCAAGACTCCAAAAGAGGCGCTACTGAGAACAACTCCTATTTGAAACATTCATATACTGTCAGGAATAAATGCAGGGAGATGCTTGGCCTCTCAATGAACATTCCTGTCGTGTATTTCACACCATCTGACCATTTCACGGGCTCCCACCAGAAACTACCATGCCCTACCATTAACTGGGCATGGATACAGAGAATATACCTGTGTTCCATCTGCTGTAAAGAGGTATTTGTTCTCAAAATAAAAATCAAATAAAAGAAAACACTGTAATTTTGACTGGTAAATCTATTATAACAGGAGGAAAAAATTGCAAAGAAGTATGCTGTTCTTGCTCCCATCTGTGTCCCACACCCGTGTTCAGATTAAAAGTTTGGTCAAACAGACTTGTTCTGCATAAATGGAAGGACATTCAGGCTAAGTGTTAGAGAAGAAAATCTTTCTCCCTTGATCCTAATGGAAGCTTTCACAACAAATTTGCTGATTTCTCCAGGTATACACAAAAGACCATAGTTCAGAAATGCCATTCTCTGGTGGTGAAAAGATTATTAGGAATTAATAAGCGTATACTCTTCCAAAAATACAGCCATCAAACACGTGTAATGTACCATGAATTGGTATCAGAAAAGACAGTTAATATGTAAGATCACCAAATTTTTATTATTTCCAGTAAATTGTATACAATGGCCAGAAAATTTTGGATGTGAAAAAGAAGAAAGGTAAGTTAAAGCTCTGTTATTACAATTTCTGGATAACATGGTTTATCTAAATTTTTTTAAGAATTATATTTTTTTCTATTGGTACACTGAGTATAAAGACTGTATATATAGTTCTAAAAGCTTTTCTGCAACCACCACGGCTCTTTTTCACATTTATATTGAACACATTTTCCTTATTTCCTACCTGGCATTTCTTCGGTGTGTTGCTGTCAAGTACTGCTGGATACTCAGGAAATATATGGCTATAGATTTTTGAAGTACAAACCATCTGTACTTCCCAAAGGAATTACTGAGATGAAAAAACAAACCAACATGTCTTTTTCATTGCAAAACTGCCAAATAAACAAACAAAAAAATAGGACTACACAGAAAACCACAGGCTTTAACTTGTGTTTATTAGTGCTCCGTAAGAGATCTTCTATGATGTGTCCCTTGGAAGATGCTCTTTATCTCCTGCAGCCTCTGCAAGGGCTTCTTGAAACTCTCGAGCCTTTTTCCCTTTCCTTCTCCCTTACACATTTCTCATACATGCAAATCCAATATTATCTCTAAATATCCATTCAGATGGATAATGTTCACGCAGACAGGTCTTCTGGCCAAACCAAAAACTTGGCCTGCTACCAGATTTCTGACTACTAACTTCAAGGTCAGCATGAGAAAAATGGTATTTTAACACCCTTTTTTGCAGGGACAGGAGGGGTAATACCACTTACTGATAATAATTCAGGCCTATGATCCAGGCCACATCCAAGCTACATGTAAATCTTTGCAGTTGCTTCTGTTAGATACGAGGGTTCAGAGCTTATTCATCCAACCAGATAAAAATTAATGGATGCTCTCAGTGTCTCTCACCCTCACTGCTGCAGCATCCTTTCCTCCAGCACTGACAAACACAACCTTTCCACTGTTTGCTAAGATCATTTTCTTGTTCTTTCTTTTAGATTGTGTCACTGCCTCTTTGAATCCCAAACGTCTTCTTTGTCACATTAAACACACACTTCGCTTTGATTTTCAAGGTCCTTCTCAGACTTCTTTCTCCTGACCTATTAGCCAAAACTGGGAATCAAAGTGCCAGCTCTTGTCTCTGATCAGCAAGTGTCCATTTATGTTTTCAAGCAAGCATGAATTTAGACATCCCTTTGTGCTTGGGAGGAGCTCTAAAAAAACCCACTTAGAAAACACCTTAAAACTGTCCTTTCCATGATGCTTTCAGAAATGAAGCCAGATAGGCTTCTGTTTTCTGATTCCACAGCCTACTCTGATGGCTAATGCTGTCTATTGTCTTCTTTCATGTCTTCGTTGTCTCTCATTTTGAACGTACCATGATTTGATGGGTTTTTTTAAATGAGAAATGATCTTCTTCCCTGTGTTTCTACACAGTTTAACACAACAGCTTTCTGGTCCGTGACTGGGCTTTTATGCTACATCTAGATTAGCAAGTAGTGTGAACCAGTAGGAGCTGATATGGCCAGCAGCATGGTTGTTGCTGGGGACCTGACATCCATGCTCTAAATGCTTCATGGAATCAATCACAGAATGGCTTAGGTTGGAATGGACCTTAAAGATCACCTAGTTTCAACCCCCTGCCATGGGCACTTCCCACTAGACCAGGTTTCTCAAAGCCCCATCCAGCCTGGCCTTGAACACCTCCAGGGATGGGGCATCCACAACTTCTCTGGGCAACCTGTTCCAGTGCCTTACCACCCTCAAAATGAAAAATTTCTTCCTAATATCTAATCTAAATCTACCTTCTTCCACTTTGAAGCCATTTTCTTTCATCCTATCATTAGTCCACTAGCAGCCCTCCTGGAGGGCAGGTTCACTTCTGGTTCCCTTTCACCTAAAACTACTCCACAATTGCAGCCAAAGAGCAGTAAACGGGAATGGCATGGAGAATCATTTTAAAATTACATTCCTCACCTGAAGTACACAACTAATGTAGACACATCCTTAATGTCACAGGAAAAAGAAAAAAAGGATCTTACTATCTATGCATGTTGGAATTTTACTGCTCAGTCATGAGGGTCTGTTCTCTTGGGGTGATTATTCTTTCACATATCAATTCGTGTTGCTAAATAATGCACTGAATAAATGGGGAAGGTAGCAGAAGCTACGCTACTCATTCATTCAACAATCAAATACTTTTGAGTGAACTACTGGAAGCATAGTCTACTCGTACACAAATATTGTTCCAATGTCTGGATGATTTGAACACTACCTGCAATCCTCACCTTTTCATGTTTTTCTATAGTATCGGCATCTTGTTATTTCAATCATGTCCCAGAGCTCCTTCACTAGCAGACTTTAAACATCTGGGGAACCATAAGCCAGCACATAACTGGAATACACAATAAAGGAATAGAATTTTAATGACTAAAAGTATCATTATATTCTTTGTAGTAGGTTTTTTTTGTAATAATGATGTCAAATCTCAATGAATAAAAATGACTGTGAGTCTCTCTGATGCTGATGCGTGGAAGTTGACTTGAGCACTTGTAGGCTTGTGCCAGATTTCATAACAGAAAACCCTACCCAAGCTACAGAGATCCCAAGTGGGATCGTTACCCTAATCAGCATCAGGCATCTCTGCGAATCCCTAGTTCTAGCTAAGGGAGCAGTACTCCCCTATGACAGCAGCATAGATCTGTGGTGTATCAGATGTGCAAAATGGTTTCACTCCCTGACATTCAGGGCTTTTGTCAATGTTTTTGCAGCTGTGATTAGTAAGTGCCCTAAGGGGAACTATTTTAATCTTCCCTGTTTCTCTTAACAAAGAACTGGTTTTCAGCAGCCTTTACTAAAATAAAGAAATCGAAAGAATCATCTTCACATATTTTGCCAGAAAATCCTGCAGACCATTATCTGAAAGGCAGCAGCAACTCTTTGCAATAGCAAAGTTGATGGCAAAAAGAAAATTAATTAAACCTACAGAATCATAAAGGTCTGTCTGATTAGGTGGGCTGACAACCTGGTCCTTCTTTCTTCCATACAGTGTTCTCATTAATTACAATATCATTAAGTTACACAACTGTCTTTTCAATTAACAAAGACTAATATTTCAGTCCACACCCTGTTAGTCAGAGTTATAGTTCCCTGAATGTTTGGATATCTGGAATAGCACCCCTGCTACTGATGGGATGAATAGAAAATCTGCCCAAATATGGCATTGGCTTTTGGGCCATAACCACGTGCTTTCCTTTGCTATCAGATTGGACCACACTGGACACTAACTGCAGCTGCTCATACTTTATTCAAGAATTTATACAAATTAGCTGGACAGCCTTTGAGAATCAGCTCTTGGAGAAAGGAAGAAACAAGTTTTAATTTTGTTTTGGGATATGTATCACTTGCTGCAAGGGCACTTCTGTGTCTTAGAAGTTGAGGCTGTGAATTTCCATTTTGGTGAAAAACCTCTTGTCACCCTGTGTTCAGGCACGCATGATCAGAGCTGTTCTTTAGTCAGAGGCCAAAAGCTGTTCTTTTAAAGTTCTAAAATCCATGTCAGGTTTCTGATTCATGAGAAGTACAATACTTACTGCAAAACTTACTGTGAAACGGAGTTAAATGCTCTCCTGAACTTATGTGGCAAGTTTGTGGTATGAGGGACAACGAAAAGGGCTTAATCCCTTTCTGAAACTGAATGATTAACTTAAAACCATTGATGAAAACATTGGGTCTTTACATCAGTGCCAGTTCACAGGCTGTTGAGCAGCATTTGGTTTGTCAGAAATTCAAGTGTGGCCTCCATGCCAAGGTTCAACACCTAATATAGGGGCTGCTAGATAATCTAAAGCCTAGTCTGTGAAAAGAAGTGATGCAGAAGGCTCTGAGGAGGCTGAAGTACCCATTATCCTCTTATTCTCCAGTGTTATGTGTATACCATAGTTCCTAGGGTCAAGAAAGTTGTCTTCCTCTTCTCCCAAGTAAAACAATTTCATAGGTTGATAGCAACCAAAAAATCTACAAAACTTTCCAAAAAACCTTTTTGTCTACTTCCTAGTCCATGTCCCAGTTTGCTGGCTATATCCACATAGATAGTGTATTGTCCTCTAGCATTCTGAGACTCCCAGTGATCACCCTTTTTGAAAGTAAATGCATTCTTATTTTTGGAAAGCCACAAACTGCTCTAGTCATTCACTGTGAACTGCAATAATTGCAAGGCCTCCCTTCCATATACCATAATCCTCGAAATATTGTCCAATGCAGAAAAATCCTGGGGCTAGAGCTTTACAAATCTTTCCAGTAGAGACTCACCGACATGGTTCCACAGATCTCTGCTGCCATTCTCTGTGTCTTCTTTAGGTAAAGAATCACAAACTCTAGACAACGCTCAGCCCCACTGCTGAAGAGCAGAACATGTGTGCTGGCATTAAAAGAAGGAAACCCAGGAAAAAAACCCATGCCTTTTACACACACCTTTTCCCACAGAAATACAAGGCAAAAATGTAGGTCTAATTAATCATCTAATGAACAAGATTCTCTGCCTCATTATAAAACCTGTGTGTTTCAGACAGCCACCTGCACTGTGTCACTAGGGGACCATCTTGTCTATTTACAGAAGTATGGGTGTTAATCCAAGCCGCTGTGTACCTGCATGTGGGACCACATAGTCTCCATCTTGCTGTACGACATAAAGAATGAAAGCCACACCTATGAGGAGAGGCTGAGAGAGCTGGGGCTGTGCAGCCTGGAGAAGAGAAGGCTCCGGGGAGATCTTATTGCGGCCTTCCAGTACCTAAAGGGGGCCTACAGGAGAGCTGGGGAAGGACTTTTTACTAGGGCATGTAGTGATAGGACGAGGGGGAATGGCTATAAACTGGAAGAGGGCAGGTTTAGATTAAACATTAGGAAGAAGTTTTTCACTTTAAGGGTTTTTAGGCACTGGAACAGGTTGCCCAGAGAGGTTGTTGAGGCCCCATCCCTGGAGCTGTTCAAGGCCAGGCTGGACGTGGCCTTGGGCAACCTGGTCTAGGTTGGAACTCAATGATCTCCAACATCCTTTCCAATCTAAACCATCCTATGATTCTATGATTCTATGATCAGTTCTGCACATCTCACTGTGATCACCTGTAACTGTTTGCTATCTGCCCAGTCTTCACCAGTTCTTCCCTGAGATCTTCCACCCATGCGGTTCTTCATTGCCCTCCTTCTTGCACGAGCAGCTCTCCCTCTTTAGCCTCACCACACATCATCTTCAGCTCCTTCAAATTTAACACTGCAGTTTGCAGGCTGGGGAGTGGAAAAGGTAATTAACAGCTCCAGTGGTCTCAGAAAGAAGCAGAGCTGCTTCAAGATGCTGAGGTTGTTTTGTTCTTGGAAAAGGAGGGAAAGGGAGCTGTTTCCTCAGCTGCTTTATGCTGGAAGACAGCCAGGTGTGGTGACAGGCGGCCAGCCAGAGGCAGGTTTGGTAAACGCAAGACTAACTTCACTAGAAGGATGCTTTTTCTCCTACCAGTCTGAAATTGGTTGCGATTTCAGTCAAAATGCTACCCCACAGTCACAAAAAACGGTAACAGAATGTGTATTTACACAGCACATATGTGTTTTGTGTATGTATTGGTACACATATATACAGCCAGACAGTAAGCTATAAAACCACAGATGCATCGGTCTGTTCGATGGGACAAAGGCTTCGAGGCGAGGGAGTGAAATGCTATCCAAACCAAGCCAGACTCCGGCATGTTCTGTTAGAGGCATGACGTGTCCTCTGTTGGTCACGGGTAGGGCTCAGCTGCGTGTCCTTCTCCAGGGACGGCTTTCCCCAGCTGACAGATGGGAGAGCTCAGCACCGGCGAGCCACCACTGCTGCCACACGGGCGGCAGACAGGATAGAGCGTCTGTGCCATTTTTTTTGTGTGATCCCAAATATTCCCCACAGGACACTTTACTACAAGGAGCAGAAAAGTGCACGGGAGCCTGATTCTAGCCCTAAGGACTACATTTTTGATGAAACGATGTCACAGAAAACCTCTCCTTTTTCTTTCAGCAAAACAACGCGAAACCACAGAATTTGGGCAGTGAAGTTGGCAAGTCATATTTTGCAGCGTTGCTTCAGACATTACTGTATAGTCGTGTTTGTTTAAATTGTCAAGATTCCTTCATCATGAGGAGAAATTTGACCTTTTTTCTTTTTTTTTCAATTAAATCTTAAACTTGGGCAAAATAATTCAGAATTCTTCTCATGGTCTTAACAACCACACACATAATTTGCAAAACACTGTCTTAATTAACATAAAAGAAGGGCTCTAAAGACTGTCCGTTGTTGCATAGATGACTCTAGTGAAATTTCTAAGGCATAAATTTGGATATAGAATAAATCACATTTAATCAAACGCAGTCCTATCTAAAGCAGACTTGAGGAGTCTAAATTCTTCAAAAATATCTATCACCTGAGTGATTTTGCCTCTTCTTCCCCACTAAAATCCACGTTTATTTTTATATAACATTTTAGATTGATATCTATCTCCCTCCTCTTGCCTGCCTCAGAGACCTTCGTAAAGCGAGACTGCTAGTTGGTCATTTCAAGCTCAGCTGCACAGAGGTAACCCGAGGATAGCCTCTCCCATCAGCATGATGCTGGAGCTCGAGAAGAGGTTCCCAATGAGCAACATGAGAAAATGGACTTCCCACATGTTTACCATGGATATCTTTTAGTCTGATCAAGTTTAGACAGTTTAGATCCTACCTAAAATTGATGGAAATTCATTTTCACTGTTGATGAGCATAATCACGTCTCTGGTGCTACGGCAGCTGTGATTTCATTCCACACACACCTTCTTACTTGTGTACTCCAGACTGCCAGTGACATGGACACAGACACAGCCTTCCCTTTGAAATATTTCAAGTTTTGGGAGGACTCACAGCCCCACAGAGCTACGTCGAGTCAAATTATTTTTGACATTTGCAGCAGATGAAACGTAACTTGGAGAGGAGGTCGTCAAGGAGCCATGCAATGTGGCCGCATGTGTCATGTCTGCATTTCTGTTTCAGAGGGACTGCTCGTAATTAGTGCAGATATCACGAAGTTTGGTCATGTATACATGGTATGTAAAGTCAAATATAGGAGGAACTCATTGTTTTCTGCCCCACCCAGATGAAAATTTGATGTCTTCCCTTTTGACCAGGTGCTTCTGAACCCAGGGCTCCCTGCTCTCGCTGGGCACAGAACACGACCCCACAGTGGAGATGTGCAGGTAGAAGGGAGATGTGTGGGATGTTAGTACTACAGTGACCTGCGCTGACCTGAATTCAGTCATAGCAGTGATTAATTTTTCCTTGTGCTTACAGAAAGCTGCAAGCTAAAAGCAAGGGGAGAACCTCTGCAAAATAACAATCAATGCTGCCAGAGAGAAAAGAAAATTGCATCAGACACGACCACATTCTAAATGCTGACCCACAGCACCCCACATTTCCTCCCTTGCTGCCCTCAAAACACTCACTAATCTCCTCATACTTTTAGCTTATAGCTCAATTTACAGTGCCCCTGAAGTGCCCCCCATTCGTTGCCTTTTTGTTTTCCTTCTACCCCTACACTTACTGTTTTTTTACGATGCCTGCAGAACCATCTTTTTCTCAATCTGTCATCATTACTTCGGAGAGTCCCTTAAACATCGGAAGGGGGTCTGTAAAACAACCACCAAAACCCACATTCACACGCTTTCTCCTATCTGCAGCTGAGTCAACACAATCCAGAGCCTAATTTAGTCTACCTTTTACTAATTATAAATACAGATATTATGAAACCAACTGCATGAAAAAGTCAAATGACACTTTCTTTAGAGAGGTTACTTTAAGTTTAAAAGTTAATGAACACGGGTCTAGAAGATGAGGCTGACCTCAGTTTCATTTCCAAAACTCAGAGAGCTCCTTTGCAAAGTGTGACTGGGAAACCACCATATTCTTAAAAAAACTCTGAGACTGCAGGTCCCAATTTTGCAATAGCATAAATTGCAAGAAAGATAAAGCCTGCTCTAAGCTCCAAGATGTGCACCTTATTTTAATAAAGCACATTATAAAGTAACCTATATTCTAATTCACAGAATTGCTTCAAAATTCCTTTTTCTAATGAAGCAACATATAAGCAAACAGATACATACTGCAGAATTGACTGGAGAAAAACAAGTAGAAAGTTTTCTCATATTTTCACGCAACACGAAATTGCCATTTCCACCTGAAGGCAGGAAGCACTGGGTCTATTGGAACCCTGTCCTGCATGGTCAGTGACAGTCTGTGACTTGCACCTCTGTTCAGAATAACATCAGTTACCAGATACAGAACATTTCCTGATGTTGTTTTGCCTATTTACTTAGAAATTTATGAGATAAAGAAATGTTTATGGATCAAACCTTCCTCTGAAGTATAAAGCACAATCCAGCAGCATATTCTTATCCCCAGAGCTAACAGTGTTGAGTACCAGTGGGCAAACACAAAGCTATGCTTTAAACTGTCCTGAAATGACCCACCTGGGAAGAAATTGTATTTCATAGGATCATAGAATGGTTTAGGTTGGATGAGACCTTAAAGATCATTTTGCCATGGGCAGGGACACCTCCCACTAGACCAGGTTGCTCACAGCCCCGTCAAATCTGGCTTGAACACCTCCAGGTGTGGAGCACCTACAACTTCCCTGGGCAAGCTGTTCCAGTGCCTCACCGCCCTCAGAGTGAAAAATTTCTTCCTGGTATCTAATCTCAGCCTCCCCTTTTCCAGTTTGAAGCCATTCCGCCTCATCCTGTCGCTACATGCCCTTGTAAAAAGTCCCTCCCCAGCTTTCCTGTAGGCTCCCTTTAGGTACTGGAAGGCTGCAATAAGATCTACCCAGAGCCTTCTCTTCTCCAGGCTAGAAGGTCTTCTCAGAGCCTTCTCCAGGCTGAACAACTCCAACTCTCTCAGCCTGTCTTCATCAGAGAGGTGCTCCAACCCTCCGAGCACCTTCGTGGCCCTCCTCCGGACCTGCTCCAACAGGTCCACATCCTTCTTGTGCTGAGGACTCCAGGGCTGGGTGCAGTATTCCAGGTGGGGGTCTCACCAGAGTGGAGTGGAGGGGCAGAATCACCTCCTTTGACCTGCTGGTCATGCTTCTTTTGACACAGCCCAGGATACAGTTGGTCTTCAATCAAGTGTTTTAAAAAAATATATGTTTTCAAACATAGGGACCTGCATAGGCTTTACTGGTGTAAGTCATCCATTTGAGTAAGTATGTACATGTAAGACAATCTGTGTCGAAGTCAGCAATGCGTGCATGCAGTGTAAATAGGTGTTAACTCTTATGAATCATTTCACAATGTGGCTACAAAGAAAAGTGCAAATAGGAACAGCCCAACACAATCTGTTTGGGAAATTTGTTGGGAAATACTAACAATGACTAAGTGGAATTTCCCAACCTAAACACTACCTATTTGAAGGAAGAAAGGAAAGTGAGGACACAGTCCAGAAACTGTCACAGTGAGGAACCTGGCGACAGGGAGTATAACCCCTGTCTCATCACCAAGCTCAGCAACATCCTCCTGCCCTAGCACATGGCAGATAAGAGTCCAGTCACTGCTGGAGCAGCAGCTGCTTTGTATTTCCAGAGCTCAATGTAAATTACTATTCATATTAATTGTTTTAGACACAGATTGAACTTTTCCACTGTGCAACCAACTTACGAAGGAGTTGATTCACATGACATTACAAGAAAGCCACTGTCAGAATAGGGTGATCTCACTAAAAGAATACATGTGGATGTCTCAATGTAGCATATTTAAGATGCTATTTCCTTGCTTGCAGTCACATGAAATATTGTCAGTACTCTTGTAGTTCAAGCAAACATCTGAAAAAGATACTATCCATCATTGATTTCCATGAAGGTGTATTATAGAGGACATTGACAAGTCTTTAAAATTTCTTTAAAATTCTGTTAATTTTACATGTTTCTAAAATTGGAAAAAAACCCATACAGAACAAAAATTCTTAAGTAACTGTATTTATTATCGTTGGATTTTTTTAATGCAGAAATACTGTTATTTCAAGTATAGGCTTACAATCCTGTTTCATTGTTCTTTATGCCAAAACAAGAGACAAGAACACTCTGGTCAACTGCATTTTGATCAGGAGGGTCAAACTGTGGCTTCAGATATATTTATGCACAAATCTCATTGACAGAAGGATCATATATTTTTGAACATGAACTGAGAATCTGCCTCAAAAAGATGACTAAAAAGACTAAGAACTCTTAGTCTTTTAAGACAGTCTGCTGTCTTAACACTCTTTTTTATACAGAAAAGTCACTTGCACACATGGAGAAAATATATGTTCAGGATACAAAGGTCAAGCTCTCAAAACCCATGTCACTTTGATTGCTAAAACATTAAAATGCAAATTAGTCTTTTAATATGGACAACCAGTTGTGACACAAACAGAAACGGCTCTTTTCCTCCATTCCATAGTTTTAACTGCATATACCTCAGTGGATACAATTTTCAGAATAGACCTCTGTTTCACCTGTCCATTGTTTTAAGAAGTTAAAAGCTTAGCTCTTTATCAATGGCAATGAAGCAATTTTCTATCCTTTCATATTTTATGTGAGTATTGAATACCAAAAGAATGCTCTCATTTATTTCCAAGAATGCCTTGAGCATTAACTGGCGCAGCTCAGAGCAGGATACGGATAATGCTGAAAACAGCTACTGAAAAATAAGGCTTTATGCTGAAAACAATTACTTCTCTTAATTGCAACCTCTTTAGCATGGAATAAGGCAAGCATCAAGGGACATGTGGGCAATGGAAAATGGTTTTGTAGTTGTTAGTAGCATCTTCTTTCTTCCATTGTACTATGAACAACAGCTAATGTTAAAGCAGTTATGAAGAGCCAAAAAGATTCTCTATTTCTATTTTAATGGTAGTATTTGCCTAAGTAGCTCTTATCCTCTGAAAGTGAAATTCACATTTCACGATTCAAAGTTTTAGCCTCTGGGCCTACAGCTGCAGTTCTGTCTAAATGCAACAGAGGACACAAAACAAAACCATCTCTTAGTTCTAGAGGTGGCCGCACTCAGGGACACCCAGTGTGAGCCACGTCCTAGAGGAATGATGCGCTCACCATCCTGAAATACCGAGGCTGAGTCGGGCGCCAGTTATCAACCAGGGGGAGATCAGGTTCATTCTCGGCATTCTTGGATAGGCTGCGGAGCTTCGCCATCTGCAGGAGAGCAAAAATCAAAGTGTCCTGATGGAAATCCCTTGGGATCAAATCCACAGCCCAACAATTAAATGAAGGAGGCTGGCCCAGCCCCAGAAGCTGGGGAGAAAGCCTCCTTCAAAGTTGTGAAGATGTCCTTCACCCCATCACCACAAGAACTGCACTCATGTTTTTTTCCTAGCAGTAATATTCCTAGAAATAGTCAAAACAGAAAAAATGGTTCCTAGCTGAACAGGATTGTAAGAAGTACTGTCCTTTATGTGCTGTCTACAGAACTGTGTACAGTCATAGAAACTGTGAGAAGGCCTCAGAAAATGGAAGTAGAACAGCCTACGCCCTAATAAATCTCTCCTACTCTAACCCTGCCTTAGTATCGGATTGTTAAGAAGCCTCTGGAATGGCAAGGTGTCAAGGCTAAATTACAAACTAATAGTTAATTTCTGTGGTGGGTCTGTAGCACAGGATATATTCTGCTGCAGTCACACAAAAAAGTCCATTATTAATAACAGCAATGTAAATCTGGATAATGACTTGGTCATGGTTTCAAACAGTTCGTAAACAGGGTCTGCGGCTTGACTCTCTTTCGCCATTTTTTTTAACCAAGGTATGGGCTTTTTTGAAGAGTTCTGCCCATACTGTTCAAAACTGTATAATGCTCTTTCTCTACTGCTTCCTGATTTTCAAAGGATGCAATAGATATACCCACTTACAGATACATTATGTTCATTTGTTGTCACCGGCATGCACATTAGTCAGAAAGCATATCAGCTGTGATTCCGACATTTGACACTTCCCTGTTTGAACGGCTTACCATGAAAAGGATGCATACATTTTCCCTTGTGTACACTTGAAAATGTAGCCCCATGCATGGCACACATCAACTTTGTTCGCAACTGGATTCATTACGCTGATGTATCTACCTTTTACAGTACAGAGTTCAAGTCCAATAGAAGCAGAACTTCTGTCTGGGTTGTAAAAGCTGGGTTCACTGTGACTATACTAATTCCAGTTTATGGACTGAGCTAGCTCAGGCATCTCAACGTTGCTCTTCACTACATGGCTCAGAAGAGCCAGCTATGTCAATTTGCCTGAACAATGATGAGGTCACACTTATAACCAGTATAATATGCATCAGTGGGATTATTCATCTGAAACTAAATCTCGTTTTTCAGATGAAGAATAATTTGTATGGGAACAGGAAGACGTGAAAACAGTTTATCAGTTTTGTTAATACTGATAAAGTACTACTAGAGAAGAGATTCCTGGTTTTTATTATTATTTGTGGAAGATCGGCCCTACTTAGTTAAAAAAACCCCAAATGTATTCAGGCTGCAGCTACATAAAGGTGAAAAAAATAGTCTGCAATTGGATAAAGTTACTCCACAGTTAAATTCCTATCGTTTTATTAAAAGTAATCTGAGCAGCTAGGCCACCCACTCTACATCTCACTGGGATTTCTGGTGAATTGATTTTTCCTGCAGAGTACTGATTCACAGTGACTGCACTTATCCTTGTGGCTAATTTACTATTACCATCTGCCTGCAAAAGCATCCAAGCGATCCACTGTAAATGCACATGCACTTAAAATAATTACTATTAATGAGGCTGCCATGGTAGTACACTTTCTAGGATTAGAAATAATTGGTAACACAATCCTCTTTTACGAATACATTATTTAGACTACAGGCATTCTGGAGAGAGGAAAGTCTTTCTCTTGTATTTGTATACAGTACCTCACATACACTGCCAATTCTGCCTGAAGAGCGTTTATCTCAGGATAAGAGCCAACGTCCCATCTATACGTAGTAATTTCTTTTTTACCTTAAATACTCCATTTTTTCTGAAGTAGGACCAGCTAGAGGACAGTCTGTATCTTTGCCAAAACTCATGAACTTTAGATAAGCTGAAAAAATGCCATGACCCAAATACAGCAGTGATCAAAAAATCTTTTCATGAAGCTGGTCCAATGATGTGATTAGTTATTCCTTTAAAAACACATTTTAAATCAGAGATGTTCAGTAATGACTACACTTTTCCCAACAACATAGTGTTGATCTTCTGTAATATAAACCTCTAAGCAGTTTTATTTTGTGGAAACCAGCCAGAGCATATTTGTATTTTTCACACAAGTACCAGCTTCAAAATAGCCCATGTATTTTAATTTTTGGATGCGCAAGGAAACAGGAGGCAGAACAATTCAATAAGCCGTGAAAATTAAGCTGCAAGTTATATGAATACATTACCATATTTCATATTTTGCCAGCTAAGGTTCCCATCATACCTGAGTTCTATTCTTTAAAAGATAAAGAGACACATAAATACAAAGTACTAGGAAATAGATATTTTTTGTGATATATGCACATCAATCAATACAACAAAACACCGATCACCTTGAGAACCTAAAATGAAACGTCATGTGTCTACATTTAATATCTACATAGTATGTCAGTCACTTGATTAATGTTCATGTTCTCACTATCCTGGAGTCTTGAAATTTGTGATATCGTACCCTTATAGTCTGCTGAGAAGAGGAATAATCTCAGATGAGGAAACTGACTTGTGTGGTACGAGTAGAATCATAGGCTGAAATGTGATGAAAGAGGGCATTCAGATTTCTATAAATGGGATTGAGGGGGAATGAGGATTAACAAGAAATACGTCTTTGTGGTACGTGACCACAGAAGGCTTTCAAATTAACAAGAAACTATAGATATCTGATGCTGCTCCTGTCTGTGAAAATTTAGCTGGTATACCTTCTACAAACATGGGTATCAAGCACCTGATACAATACTTCCATAATTTTCTTGGTTACATGATGCCAAGAATCACCGGATGGAATCACCAATCTCGTTGAATTTGGATTTGAACCACCACGATGCCTGACATGGGCTAGGAAACAATGAGCCGTTCCAAGTACGGAAGGTCATCATCTCTGCTCAATTAGTTAATGTAGGAGTCATGCAGAGACAGATAAAGAGATGTGTCTAAGAGGCTGATTGCACATATTAGGTTGCAGACTGCAGTCCTCTGAAGACTTTTAAAGGTTCCCTATGGAGTCCCAAGGTAGCTTCTAAGGCATTCAGTTCTTCACTGTCCTTTTAATCATGCAATTTCTCACAGAATCCAATGAGCATTTTCCTTGTCAAAACAATAAGATCGGGTTATGGCATGTAACTAAGAAAAAGTGGGTAAAGTAGCATCTATTTGAAGTTTACCTGGTCTGAGCTGACTACGATAGGCTCTCTAAGAATAATCCAGGTGATGCACTCTTCACAAGGTGGAGTAGTGAAAGACCCATGGTATGTCCAGTAGTCATGAGATTTAGGAAAAAGAATTGAAGGATCAAAATTTGGAAAAGGAGCTTCTTTCCCCTGTGAAAAAAAACAACAAACAACACAACAAAACCAAACAGAAAACTCTTCAACAGCTCTAGTCAAGACTAGGTAAAGATGCAGCTCTGGTACAGAGAGTGACTCTGATACTTCAAAGGTACAAACTAAGGAAACTAAGCACGTAGCTACACAATACAGAATGACGCAGTGTAAAGATAAGTGGACGGAACGACCCTCACAGTAAAGCATGACACAGCATACAACTCCATAATGCTACTTCTTGTACCTGAGCTAACTCATGTGAAGCAGCGTCCCGTACCAATGTGCTTCCTTCATTTCTGTGCAGAAATACCCTCCCTCCTTTCTTATGGGAATTCTGCCTATCTATTGAATATTGGATTAGGTCACCATATTATGAAGTGAGACAGGTACTCTAGCTTTATAATATTTGTGCTAATAACAAACAGGACAGCCTATGAAATGTACACTGACAGTGTGATTCTTATCACTTATGTTATCTGAGATACAGATGTCTAGTCAGTGGCATTTCCAGAGGTCTATTAGGCAGCCTATTTCAAGACTGAATGGACCAATTTCCAAAGGTGCCTTTCTTTTGCCACTGACCACTGAGAGAATAAGACTCCATGCCTAATTTTTAGGTGAGTAGAGTTTGATGAGATGACTCTCATTTCCACAAAATGATAAGGCCCAGTAAAGCCAAAGAAGGCTCGTGTATAAATGGAAGAAAGGACTTTTCTTGTTAAGGAGAAGCTACCCATGGTTTTATTCACAAGTATATTCTGGCAATGTTGCAGAGCAGAATTTGAAAACTGGAAAGTCATACTTTATGTTTATTTTGTCCTGAGAATTTGCAGCAATCTTCCTACAATGAAAAGCCCAACACTGTTACCTTTGTTTTGATAGCATTAATTTCTTCAAGAATTCTCTTCATCTCTGGTTTGGGAGTTTTCCCTACCTGTAAAGAAGAAAGCATGAGCTAACCAAAGAGTTCTGCTCAATCAGTTTTCTTCTTTCTCCTATTTTTTTTATATGTGCACCTAAATATATATCAACTATGAAACTACAATGCATTAACCCAACCTACCCTCCCTACCATCTTAGTACGCTATGTCTTCCCTCTGTATCCTCTGTTTGTAGCTCAACAGATATTATGATCCAAATGAGGAAATGATATCAGCACAGAAACTCAGCATCATGGGTGATTTCACAATACAGCTATTCCTGTTGACATTAAATTTTAGCCTAACAAAATAAACAACTCTTCAGACTCAAGTGCAGAATTTGGAAAAAGTTTCTTTCTCGTTTAAAATTGTGATTTCATTGTCATATCTACTGTTTGCAATTGCTGATCTCAACACAGATGTCCATCCTTCTGTCTCTTAACAAGAAAAAGGAAAGGCCAATATTTCAGGCTAAGACTAAAAGGATTTTAAAAAAGGGTAAGTTATATGTATTGTCTGTGAGTTAGTTTTGCCTGGGAGAAAATTCATGAAAAGCATGGAAGCAGTATCTGTCCTTGAAATCTATCCATGATTAGCACAGAAGACAGCTGACTGCTACTGGTCAGAGGGCCACTTCTGACATTGCGTCCCCAAAACAGGGGCAAATACATCTGGATTTACAGCTTCCACTAGACACATAGTGACACAATAGCTGCTGGGACAAGTGTGTGTAGTATTGGATACCATCTGAAATAACATGACTCATGCTCTATAACTTGAAAAGCATGCATTACTGAAAGTCAAGCCCTTCAATGTGGTACGATCCCAAGAAAATACATTCAGAGGGTTTTGCTTTTTTAACCCTGTAAGAATAGAAAACACTGTAGTAGCAGTACAACGAAGGGCTGTGTGCTTTGACTTACTTGCAAAAATATGGCCAAAACAGCTATTCCATCAGTTCTTCTCACAGCATCAAGGTAATTACTGTATTTGGGATTCCAGTGTAACAAATGTAGCTGGAAAGAAAGAAAACCACGTTTAAAAAAATCCATTACCAAATAGCAACCCATCAGAGGCTGAATTTAGAGTTCTTCATATACATGAGAGAGTTTGGGGCAGCAAATAATGAGGATTGGGCCTTCCAAAAAAGAAAAAAGGGACAGCAATTCATATATGAGTTACATCAGCCATATATTACCATTTAGACTATGATTTGCTTTAAAATAAACTATAGGCATCTTAATAAGGAAGTTGACAAAAAGAACAGAAATCTCATCTTAAAGCTGAAGGACATAGAAAAGATGCTTAAGTAAGCAGGTAGAACATGCAGTTCAGAAGTCATCTCCTGATATGTGATTCATTTCCATTTGGCTTTCAAATTACAGCAATTCTAGCAAAGAGTCCATGTGAATGTAAGCTCTGTATATTTTTAGTCTACAGTTCTCATCTTCCCTTACAATCCTATAGTGGTAGAAAATCAAGGTAACACATTCTTCCTCCTTTCTGTTGCTACAATTTTATACTTCTGCTAGAATACTATACTTTGAGAATATTGTTTTCGTAAGTTTCATTGCTTCTCAGTAATTCACTCCTGTGTTTCAAGCGACGTTCATTTGAGAACATGGAAACTTGTTTCACATAGTATTTTTCTTTTCTTATGATGTGAGAATCACTTCAACCTGATTCACATTTATAAGAATTGATGGGATTAAGAAGAAAATGTCACAGATAAATAAATAGAGAGAACTCCTTGAAAAGCAAACGACAAATTTTGTCCCACCTAAACAATAATGACAAATGTTACTTTATATACCCTATTTTAAAATAAAACATGCTAAGCCTTACCTCTCCGGCGTATCTCACTCCATTCACAACATGCTCAGAGCCATGGTCATCAGATGAACCCCAATGAAAGTGAAGCTGACGCAGCCTGTAGACTCCTGGAAGTGGTCCACCTCTCAGCACTGCAATTGATAATCTGCATCAGCATTAGACTCAGATTTCTTCCATTTTTTCAAAAAGAAATGCATACATTTTAAAAATATTTACATACATATTTACATATTTACTGTACAGATGGTCTACTTTCTGAGAGTACTGAGTACCTCTTGGAAATCTGCACTGATTGCCCTTCAGGCAACCATCTTCAGCTATAGGCACTTACAGGCAGATGACAATTATTTGTGTCTCAGCTTCCATTATAGTCAATAGAGCTCATTGGTTTAATATAACTGCATAAATGTGCATCTAGTACCTTCTAGGATATGCCAAAGACACCTGGACAGAAGATGTGATACAAGATCTGTAGAAGAACTAGATTTTTCTAAACAGTATCTGAAGGCAAGGTGAAATACATTAGGTTATCAAAACTGGCATGAGATGCCTATGTCTGGGTAACTGAAGTAAGACCCTCATTAGAACAGTCAAGACTCTAGAGTACTTCTGCTTGCCTTAAGGTAGATGCTCAACAGATAGTGACCTGAATTGCTCCTTGGACTGCGTTGATTAAGAGTGACTCCATTTCTGTTGACTAGAATGGGAGTTTAGAGACATAATCCACCTACACATCCCACCACATAAAGCACATAAATTGAGGTGTCCCAATCTCCCCCTGACTTCCTTCCAATATCTACCTACATCAAAGCACACAAAAATAGCCATTATTAAGATGAACTACTGAAGTGCTAGATGATAAACAAATTCCCACAAAATGCTACAAATTTTGTCTCTTACTGCAGGCTATGACTTATTTGTTTAAAAACCTATGAAATTACTGATGCTGCTTCTGCTATAATGGCTGCTCCCTCTGGCTGTGAAAGAGGAGAAAGAAAACAGCAAATAAGCCAGAAAATCACTGAGAATACAAACTATTTTCCTAAAGAAAAGCTCATCCCGTGATGAACAATACCCTGTATTTGAAATAATCTTAATGTAAAGATAATGTACAAATGACATTATGTACCAAATCAAGGTCGTTTGAAAGGATCTCACAATAGAAAGGGAAGAACTTCTTCACATTCACCAACTACTAATTAATATTCAATTCTCATTCACTTTATTTGGAGATAGAAGTTACAGCATTTCTATAAACCATCCAGCAGTTCTCAAGAACAGGCCTTTATTTGCTAGAGAAAAATATCCTTAAATCTGAAAAGAAAAGGAATGAAATTCATGATCATCTCAAGAAATAAAGAACTAAGAGTATTCTTTACTGAACATTAAGAGCAAGCTGTTACTCTCAAATTCCTTTTACTTGTTCCCACAGACGTTCAGTACCGTGGACAATGCAGACACGGTAACAGTAGTAGCTGCTAAGGCCAACAATTCTCCATTAAAATAGATCTGTAACACCAAATAATCCAGTTTAAGGTAAAAACGTGTCATTATTTCCACTGATGGGCCATCAGCAGACATCTTCAACTGGGCATTAGGTGCAGCTCTGCAGCAGCTGTTGCCAACACATTCCT
>NW_009650064.1:10308429-10315659 GCF_000708025.1 Charadrius vociferus
CCTGCTTCACTCGTCTATAAATAGACAGTAGCTTTTACTTAGCACACTTTAAGCAGACAGAATGATGCAAAGACTAAGATGCCCATAAACCAACATCTCCTGAAGGGAAAAAAAAGGTGTTTTCTTTCTTTTAGTTGCAAGTGTGTAGTATAAAACATAGAAATACATGAAACGACAATGCAAGAAAAGGAAATTTCCCTATGTCAGTAATTTCCCGATTCTTTAAAAAATTAAAGTAAATGAAACAGTTACAAGAATTAAGTTCTCCAATATCTAAAACATAAAAAATCCCAAACTATGTCTGCATAGCTCAAAGACAGTAAAAGAAATTTTTATTTTTCTTTTTTAAACATGGGGCTTGGAACCTAAATTCTAAAGGTATCTTTATCCTCTTGGGTTTTTGTTTTCAGAAAATACTAACACCAATAAATACACACCCATATACCAGTTAGAAAAAGAATATGAGGTAAAAGTTAATAAAAGAAACTATGACATCTTTAAATTGTTTTTCAATGGTGTTAAAATACAGCTTCATTTTTATATATTTACATACTTATATGTAACAGGGAATTATTCTAACAATTATTACATAGAAATGTTCACCTTAAATATCTGAGACTCCCAGTTTTAGGGCTGTGATAGCTGTTTTGCCACCACAAAGCACTTACGAAAGGATGCTTTTCTAGAAGGCCCCATAACTCACTCTGAGCTTCTACCTATGACACTGCATGAAATGAAAAGCTGGAGCTTTAAAAAAGGAGCCTGCAGGCTCACTCTTTGATATATGGGCAGCCACCTTTTCTCTTAGTTCTCTGAAATACTGCATAATCCTTTTCACATGGCTAGCTGAATGGCTGGACTTACTTCTGAATATTGGAAATGCGGCTTTTCTGTTCCTTTTTGTGCTCTGTAGGAAGTTACAGAATGGCCACAGCAGACTTACCAAAATGTAACTCCCTTAAATTTGCTGTCATTAAAATAAGATGGCCCAGCTGCAGGAATATACAAACCAGCCCAGGAAGACAAGGGAGAAAAGTATCCACTCCTTTTTGGTGCCTTATTGTTGCAAATGCTCATCCCATTGCTCAGTGACTGACTCTTTTTATATGGGTTTGCACATCGCCCTCCACCAGTGCCTGATACAAGACATAAAAATGAAGCGCTTGCTCAAATTCTGTGTCCCTCCATCCACATTGAAGAACGGTCTATTATAAAGCAGTCCTACACAGATACACACGTGGACATCAGTTCCAGTAAAAAAGCTCACCTTTTATTTCATCCATCATAAACTGAGCAGCGTGAGACAGAACTGGCTAATAAAGAATGGCTTTTTTCCACTCTCAATGTAATCACTGAGGCAGACCTTTGCCCCAGAGAGGGCAAGTATTGCACTGGAGGATGTAACTAAGACAAGAAAAAACTCTGTATCTCACTCTGATTGCACAGTAAAATGAAGGTGTGATGCAGTTTGAGTGGAGATGGCCACTCAACTTTACCTTAGTTAGCAGGGTGGCCTCAACAACAGGAATGTGACAAGAAGGTTTTGAAATAAGTCCATCTACTTGCTGAGCAGCTTAGATAGGGGTCTGGTGGTTAATCTGTGCTAATGTCAATTGTCATCGATCCTCACTAAAGTAAAACTGGCAAAGTAATGCCTATACAAATGCCTTCCCTGTTTGCTATGAAGGCATTCTGTGAAAGTCAGGTGGAAAAATACAAGGAGCACTAAACAGACTCATGAAGTGAGCTGTGTTTATAAACAAGAGAAGAACTAACTGTTCTTAGAAGATTTATGATATTCACATCCTGCCAAATCCATAAAATGAACTGGTAAACCACAATGAAATTAAATTAGTATGGTATTACTGCATGGCAATTGAAAAAGATACGTTACCTTTCTTATGCTGCTTTATAACAGGATCTAATAGTGCAGTGTAAAACCCAATGCCACATTTTAGATGCTATAAAGAAGCCTCTGCTCACAAGAGGATCTCTGTACTGAAACACACTGGCTAACTGCAGGGATAAAACATATTTCCTAAAAGCTTTTGGAACATTTCACACAGTTTTCAATGAAATTTTCTTTAGGCAAACAATGAATAGATATGAAGAAGAATTACTTTTGTTTGTATTTGAACATTGTACTCTTATGAGGGCAGACTGGGAAAAAGAGAAGTGCCTGACAGAAGTCTGTGAGAGTGCCACCCACCCTCACCTGCACTGCAACACACCTTTCCCAGTTTCGTGCCTATTGATCAGAGCCTGTTCCTTAGTGAACTCCCACATCATCTTTGTTTGTGATCCACAGTAGGGCTGAAATTCCCATCTCCTGGGGCAGAAAACTGACAGTCCACTTTGTAACTGTAGCCTCAGCAGGCCCGTGACTGTTCAAGCATTTTTACCTCTAACAATCGCATGGAGGTTCAGTTAACAGAAACCCAACTCCTAAATCTCCTGTACCCAAGCTCTGCAGTGCTTGTATTAACATTCAGTACCTTTATGCAGACACTACAAATGATAGATGTGTTAAACACTGAAGGAAGAATTTAACTTTGCTGCCTTTTGCAGTATGCAGTACAGCCGTCGAGTGGTAAGTACCACAGCTACGCAAACACTGAGATTTAGCTGTGCTATTCCTGTAATGCCAACTGACTTGTTCCAGGGTAAATTCAGTACACAAAATGTTAAGTAACTCTTTGTAGGAATCAACCAAAATGTGAGTGTCTGCGGACAAACTTCTCTCAGTTTTAATTAAAGCTACTGGGGTTTGCCATTGTTTCAGAACTGGTCAACACATACAAGTTTATTCACCAGAAGCTGATAATCAAAATCTCATTTGCAAAGATAAATGAGATTTCCCACAAAGTGGTACTATAGGAAATGCTGTCCACAAGCACTAGTCATGATAAAAGAGACGAACAAGCAACAAGCTTTCACTGCTTACAGTAACTGGCTCTTTAATTTTTTTTTCATCGTCCACTTCCAAAGGAACACATTCCTTTGACAAGAAATTGAAAGATTCTGCTAAGAGCATCAAGGCAACCTTGTAAGAAAGTGTGCCTGCAATGAGGTACTCCAAGCCCTTAAATGCCATCCATCAGAAAGTCAGTAAAAAGAGGAGGAGGAATCTGTTTGGCTGATGAACTTCCACAGAAAGCGTCAAGGAGACAATGAAAGCAGACAAAGTGGGAAGATGAAGGCAGGCATCCATTTGACATAGCCTTAGTGTATGTCCCCCCAGCTGCTGTGTCTGGGTACCAGTACAAGACCTATTTTGTATCTGCACTGTTTATTAAATGATGATCTAACCATCTATCCACAGGTATTATAAAGAAAGCCAGAGAGTCACAAATTTTAAGGAAGTCACAAGCTACAGACCTCACACAACATCATGACAATGATCCCACCAGTTAGGTGGTCTCAGGAAACTTCTCTGGCAGAAGTATTTTTGGAATTTTAAAAGCAAATGGATTCTCCCAGTAGAAATAAGATTGCAGCCCTAATTCAAAACAAAACCAGAGTCACTGCTGGATCTAAAGGAGTATCTGAGTTGCCATTCAGGCCAAAAAATATAGCAGTGGTAGTCTGCCAAAGTACCCAAGTTCTGGTATGGGTTTTATTGTGGCCATCACAAGGTGGCACAACTACCTAGGAGGTTTTGATTTCAGCTCCCGGATCTTTCCTGGATTTTGAGACTCCAGCTGCAATGATTTTACAGTGCTTAAGGTCCTTCTTCCACACAGATATGGTAAGACAGACAACTGAGTCCACAACAATATGTTAACTTGCACAGAAAGGTAGCAGAGGCATGACACAGCTCCTGAAGCAAATATCTGTCATCAAAGCCTTCAATTGTATAGCAGATTCTTAGAGTCAACCAGACTTTACCAATAGCTGGAGATAAATTTTCCAATTCCTTCCACTAGACTAACTCCAAAGATAACAGCAATAAGGCCTTTTTCAACATAATATGTGAATTACATTGGACAGTACTTTTCCTGAAAGCTTGTCTCTAATAATTTGAGTTTAAGAAACTGTCCCAATCATGAATATTCAAAGTATTCCTGGCAGAGAAGACACACAGAGAAGTAAAACGCTGAGAAATCCAAAGTAATGCATTTTATCACTCACCTTTGCAACTAATTCAGCAATCTCTTTCATCTATCACTAATGAAAATCTAGATGTAACTACAGATATAGGTATAACCACTCTAACTGGAAAACTTAGGAAAATAAAGGAAGCCCTTAGATTTCTGGTTAGCTCAGAAATAATTCAGATAGACAGTGATTGATAGATAGATAGACAGACAGACAGAATTTCTTTGCTCCAAAGGAACAAAAGTTTCATTCCTATATGATTGCTATTACATATGTATGTATTATGCAGCAGGTGGTTCACAAAAAAAGCGCCACTGTACATATCCTAAAAAACTTAAAACATGCTCAAGTCAGTAGGAGTATGCACAGTGGAATTCGTCCTGCAATTAGCATTATGTTAGAGAAGGAACACCACCCACGGACTCTGCAGGCAACGGTATAACAAAGGAGACATAACAATAAACACTGAATGTTTCTTGCCTTCAAAGAGTTGAGAAATACACCTACTTTTTTTCCAGTGAGTCACTTTTTATTTCTGAGATCAAAACACAACAGTTACTGAGCAGTTCATCTGAAAAAAAATTCAGAACATTCCAAAACTTTCTGCTCTTTGTGGCCACACTGCTGCATCCATGCTGTAGATGGCTGTGACCAAATACTCCCTCCCGTGCAAAATCTGAGTAATTATAACAATAATTACTTTGACATTTATGCAAAAGATGCTACCATTGATATATTTGATTTGTTCCAACAAATTACAGAGATGGTAAAAAAAGGTAAGTAATGGTCATAGAGGTATTCTCATTTGCCATAGCTACGTCTCTTTACTGATGTATTGTGTTATCTGAGATTATATTTTTATTCAAATAACACTGAAGATTCCCACTTTGCTAAAAAAGTAAGCAAACTCATGACTGCACAGTCATTTGTGAGTTTTGATAGTATATTAACTAGTCCAGCTTACATACATTTTGATCCTCAGTTTTCATGAAACCCAAGTCATTCATTAAAAATCCATTACATTAAAGCCATGTCCATAAATATTTCAGATCAATCAAACTATGAGTACAATTCGTCCTCGTAATTATAGCTGGCAATCCTAGTTATACTGTAACAGAAACTGGAACTTTTAAAGTAGTTAAGAAATAAATCTGTACACTGTGGAAGACAGACTTTTCAATATTTTACTGAAATTGACATTTCTTTTTCCTTTTCTTAGTCCCATGTACTATAAATAATAACACAATTCTGTTGACCTTGATACAAGAATAAAGAGTGAAGTATGCATTTGATTTTTCTTTTTATCTCAGTACTAATGCAATTTCATACTTCTTTCAGTAATGTTTTTTCCTTTGAAATATAGCCAACAGTATTAACATGAAATGTCAGTGGTTCTGCCAACATAAACTACGTATTTCTAGCACCTGTTACACAGAACAGACATATCTCTTCAAAATATATAACCCCACTAACTCTTCAAAGCTATGCATTATATATGCAGCACACTGCATGCTGTCTAACTACAAGTGGATAAAAGATTTTGGACATTAAAGCTGAAACACTGGAACTTCTCAACCCTATAATCCTCATTAAGAAAAAATCCCATGAATGCCAAAGGGAGTTTTAACTGATTAAACACCATGACTTTATGGCAACATCTGGTTCATTACTTCATTTATCTGAAATTATATGGGTACAGTTTTCAAATATTGTACCTTTAGCCACATACATAGTTAAAGATGTTCTGCTGGGCATCTCAAATAGCCTTGAATGGAGGAATTCAGCCCTCATAGACAAAGCCTGGACTCCATGCTCCTGGAAAGCAACACAACTGCAATAGCATTTGCAAACACAGAAAATTACCTTATACCTTAATTCATCTTGCACCAGGCTTCTTTGCAGCTCTCTCCATCCCCTAGGATTTTACTTATGGACTTAAAAAGTAGTCCCAGGCCTTCCCCACCAGTTGTGCAGGGCACTGGAGTCACAGAAACACGTACATCACACACAGGCAGTACACAGAGACCTGACAGCCATAAGCTTTCAGAGCACACTCTGTCTTCCAAGAGTCACTGATATGTAACGACAGCTTGAGATGAAAACAAAACTAACCTGATCTATCGAAAGAATCATCAAATACAACTCTGCAGGTTTTCCCATTATTGAGGATGGTCTTAGCTGCACCAGGATCATAACTAGCAAACCACGGCAGCAGGGAGCGATCGTAATGCACATCTTTGTTATTGATTTCAATAGGTGACTGATGGCGTCCTTTGGCAATCGGGTAATTTTTGTGCCACTGATCTGGTCCTAGGAAAAATACAGATAAGTATCTTGAAAACCTTTTCCAGCTAGGTATGAATTATGCTTGCATTACAATAAATGCAAGCTTGGCTTTGTTTAGCTATAGAACGTCAGTAAAATGTATCAATAAGTAGGTTACTAATCACCTGGCTGTTAGTCATGACCTGTCTAGAGTTTCATCGCATAAAAAGCAATTAGACCGTTGTAGTTGGAATATTAGATACTGCAAGTCATTTGGCCGAACGTAACCTCTCACAGCAACCTCAGGACTTCACCTATTAGGCGACTGACAGTACACCAAGGAAGGAAACTAGAGGTGTATACTCCAAGCCCAGCAGTGGCTAGAAATATGCTGGGATATAGCCAAATGACCCAACCGTGGCATCATTTACCCATCTGGAGAGAGAAAAGGCCATTGATACCTGAAGAAGGTGAAATGTGGATTTAATTATCGCCATGGTTTTAACGGGGACTCCACGCGGAAAGAAGCCTGACGGAGGCTGTGCTGCTCTCAGCGGCAACAACAGGCCGCCCAGGCATCCCACCTCAGGGGTGGCACTGCTCTTCCTGCACCGAAGGCTCGCCTAAAAGCTGGATTTTAAAGCTACCTCAAATTTCAAACCTACGTTAGCAGCAGGGAAAACCGACTTCAATTTAACCTGGGACACCTCAGCCACCGCCTCCCCTTCCAGCAGCTTCGCCTCTCCCACACCGGCGAGCGGCAACCCACCGTCCGCGCAGATCCCGGCCCGCGGGGAGACCCTGTTCCCCCTCTCCCCGCACGCCCCGGCGGTGGGGCCTCCCCGTGTTGCCTGGGTTTCGCCCCCG
>NW_009650064.1:10316018-10319964 GCF_000708025.1 Charadrius vociferus
ACCCAGCAATGGCCCCCCGGTTTGTGGTGGCGTCCGGGGGCTGCGGGGAAAGGAGCCCACCCGGGACAGTGCTGGAAGGGCCTGGTGAGGGGAAAGGGGCTGCTGGAAAGGGGGTGTAGAAAAGCATGAGGGTCCAGAACGAGATACAGGCAATGGAGGAATATTTTTCAAATTCAGATAAGGTGTAGATACATACAGAGGCAACCAAAAATGGGAAGCTTAACCTGGCTGCTTTCAGAATTTAAATTTACAGGTTACAGGCAGGGTGGCCGGGCTTTTTACGGTTGTTTCTAGAAAGCCTGTTTGCCATAAGATGGCATCAGGTTAGGAGAGGCTGTGTCCCTCCCGAGGGGACCACCACACGTTTCCCGCCGGGTGCCCAGCGTGACCCCGGTCCAGAGGTCATCTGGGGATGAGGGGATGCTTCCAACAAACAGCCTCTGCCTGCAAACGGCTGTCACAGCTTCGCACCCTTCCTGACGAAATTCCCACAGACACACTCGGGTTCCAGCACTGCTGCCTGCTGCGCTGTCTCCCGTCACCTTCATAAACAGCTTCCCTGCAAAAAATTCACTAGCAGTAATCACCCCTGGCCTTTAAAAAGGTGCTGCTTCCTACTGCAAGGATTCTGGGTAACTGGAAATCATTAAAATAGCTGAAGATCCAGTTCCCACCAGCTCCAGATAAAACGTTTATCGTCAAATTAAGCATAGGATCTGTTTGTTTTGCTACAGCTCTAATTCTCCTTCCATTTAGCAGGGTGTTACGCATCGAATTGCACTTAAAATTGTAAGCATGCTTGTTAGCGTGCACGAGTACCTTATGGGGCTTGCGTATGACGCACAGAAATCAAATGACTCCTAAAAAATATTTGCTGTTCTGACACACAGGGCATTATCAGCCGAGTTAGAGAAGACAGATGTTAGCACCAGTGGTGTAAAATGGATCAGGGACTGACTAGGCAGAAGACAAGACATTGGACTGAAAGGTGAATTGTTGTGATTTAAATTTTACTAGACTTTCTGAATAAGAAGAAGTGAGATTATTTCACTTGATAGTAATGAAGTGGGGACGAGAGTACAAGATGGTTAAAGGAAAATGCAAATGGCACAGGTTGGAAGTGTGACATTGTCATACAGAAAAGTCCAGTACCCCGGAACACTGTGAACTACAGTTGATGAAATTCAGTAGCAGAAAGTGCAACACTGCAGTCCTGAATCATGGTCTTGGCTGATACATTTTTTCTGAAGTGGAAGTGAAAGAGAAGGAGGAAGAGTGGGATTCGTTGGTCGTAAAATGTCAATAAGCATTACCAGGCAGGAAAAAAACTCATAAAAAAACAGGCACAAACCATGGGCATGTCATTGGAGCTGAAAAGACTGGTATGACCTCCTCTGAAACAGGTCTGTTGTCCTCGTAAAGCTGAATTAGGATGAATTGGAACAGGTGCATGGGACACAAGGGAACTAAAGAGCTCTTTTACGAGAGGAGACTATAAAAGCTTAGTGTGCTTTGCATAGTGAACAAATGGTAAGAAGGGAAGTGACAGCTGTCTGTATATACACATCATCAGAGAGGTAAACACCAAGAAACAAGAAGAGTTATTGAAGCTAAAGAGCAATGTCAGCCAAGGAACAGCTACCCAAGGTATTCCAGTAACTTTGCTATATTAAAAGTGGAGACATGAACAAGGTACACCAGAGCTATGTATTTACGCCCTACAGAGCACACACTATTTCCCACCTCTTCATCAATTTTCACCTCCATTTCCCACCATCTTCTCACTGCCACGACCCACAGACACTGCTCCAGATCCAGAGCATCTCCCAGTGACTCAGTACACTTGCCAAGTCTTCCAGATGGAGCTATACTGCAAACATGACCATAGCCCAGGACTATGCACCGCCTATTTCCAGTCCAACATTTGCTCTGATGGAACCCAGCCCTCTTCACTTTTTCCAGTTTCTCAGTTTATTTTTATAAAAACAGCTTTACCTTGCTCCTGAAAACATAAATTAATGTTAAGTCGGGGAAACCATAATGAGAAAATGTCTCTGGGAAGAGGAGAGGAAAATAAATAAGAAATTGAGTTCTCGTTCCTCCTCGTGCATTGAAGTTGATCAGTTGGTCTCACCTGTCTCATGCAAAGCTTTCCTGCTCTCCCCATTTTACCGAGATGTGCCTTGCACCCGCCAAAAGAACTTCCTTGCTCAGCCCAAAGGAGAAGGATGGCAAGAAGACAAAGCCCTGTGCAATGTAATGTAATGTATTGTAATCTAATCTAATCTAATCTTCTAAATTCACTGTAATTTAACCAGGGGCTATTCTAGATGAGCTTCTTCCAGAATTATTTTTTAAAAAGATTTTATGAATATATCACAGAATTATTAAAACTCCCCCAAATCAGGTTTGAAGGCTTATCACAATTTCACATCCATGTCAAGACAGGAATCATGCCAGTGACAGGCATGGCAAGGCAGGTAGTTTATAAGTCTGGCAGGACATAAGCCAGTTTTGTGCATAAAAGCATCACTTATGCATGTCAAATCCTGAGAGCCTCTCACATGGAGGAGAGGCATTAGCACCAACAAGATCTGCAATGGAGGGAGTATGGAAACAAGCAAACACTGTGGGTAAGCAAAGACAGGGATTAGAGTATTTTGAAAGAAAAGCAGTGAATGATATGAACTAAGCTGGAGCTCAGCAGGGACTGTTAACATGTCACCTTAGCTATCAAGGTTGTTTTCAGTATCAGTGGTAATTAGTTTAAAGCTGTTTTCCTTTAACACTCTTTCCAATATCTGTGATCGCCCTCAGAGAAACAACACTGTTCACTGAGATTTACTTATCCACATTTGAAAATGAATATTTTGATGATAAGGATAACAGTAAAGAAAGAAAGAGGGAAAAAAACCCAAACCCACCCACAACAGATGTTTACTTTCATTGTTTTAGAGACATTAGTAATTTCTAAGGAAATTTCCTGAGGAGTAGTCTAATGTAAAACGCTGTATCTTTTATACCTACTTAAATGGACAAATTTGAGATTGTACTTTACTGCCTGGGTAGAAACTGAAATGTCAGTCCTGAGCTCTAAGACACATACAGCATTTTTCCAGAGTCACTGTTTGGTCTGAACACCCAGGCATTTAGTCAACCTAAAAGAGACTGTGGAAGGAAGGAAGAAGCAATCTAAGAAAAAGTTTTAACCTTTAACTTAGACCTTTAAATCAAATAAGTAAGTTACTTCTGAGGAAAAAAGACATCCTGTGTTTATCTGCTTTCACTGAGCTTTTTTTCTGTGGGACTTGGGGGTCATCAAGAGTAACAAATGAGACATGCAGCTTCCTCCTGTCTTCTTCCTGTGATCCTCTACCCCCTCCATCTGGATTTCCCTCCTCTCCCCACCTGAGTACACTGTGTCCCTCAACACCTTTCTCCACATAAAGTACTCAACTTGCTTCCTTCTCAAAAAGGCCCCGTGTAGAATCACAAAATCATAGAATCATAGAATGGGTTAGGTTGGAAAGGACCTTGAAGATCATCGAGTTCCAGCCTCCTGCCATGGGCAGGGACACCTCCCACTAGACCAGGTTGCCCAAGACCACATCCAGCCTGCTCTTGAACACCTCCAGGGATGGGGCCTCAACAACCTCTCTGGGCAACCTGTTCCAGTGCCTTAAAGTGAAAAAACTTCTTCCTCATGTTTAATCTAAACCTGCCCTCTTCCAGTTTATAGCCATTCCCCCTCGTCCTGTCACTACATGCCCTAGTAAAAAGTCCTTCCCCAGCTCTCCTGTAGGCCCCCTTTAGGTACTGGAAGGCCGCAGTAAGATCTCCCCGGAGCCTTCTCTTCTCCAGGCTGAACAGCCCCAGCTCTCTCAGCCTCTCCTCATAGGAGAGGTGCTCCAGCCCTCGGATCATCCTCGTGGCTCTCCTCTGGACA
>NW_009650064.1:10321389-10349455 GCF_000708025.1 Charadrius vociferus
GTCCCGGGTAACCAGCTCTTGTGTTTCCTTCTGGAGAGGGCCCACATTTTCCCTAGTCTTTCTTTTCTCGCTGACATACTTAAGGAAGGATTTTTTGTTTGTCTTAATGTCCCTGGACAGATTTAGTTCTATCTGGGCTTTAGCTTGTCTAACTCAATCCCTGGCTGCTCAGACGATTCCTCTGTATTCCTCCCAGGCTACCCGTCCCCGTTTCCAATCCCTATAGGCCTCCCTTTTCCTTTTGGTCATGTCCAGGAGCTCCTTGTTCATCCATGCAGGCCTCCTGGCTTTTCTGCCTGCCTTCCTCTTTGTAGGGATGGATCGCTCCTGAGCTTGGAGGAGGCGGTTCTTGAATATTAACCAACTTTCTTGGGCCCCTCTTCCCTTCAGCACTTCATCCCACGGCACCATACCAAGCAGCTTCTTCAAGAGGCCAAAGTCAGCTCTCCCAAAGTCCAGGGCGGTCAGTGGTGGTCAGAATCCTTTATAAACACTGGCCTTACCAGCAGGAGATCTCTTCCAGTAAAAGAACGCCTTTAAAAGTCTTTGCTGAGCTTTTCATAATCAACATGGCCTAGGTTCCCTGCATGTGAAGTGTTTTAAGCAAATATGCAGATGGCATAAAAGGCAACAGTTAAAATTAAATTTGGTCTAAGATGGAGGCTGAAATAAAAAAGCTTTCACAGAGCAAAGTGATAATCACCATTGGACAACAACATATCCCAGTCTGCTACAAACCACATCACGATATACTCAGCTGTGTTTCCAATTCAGAGACTACAGGATTCGACAAAATACATTTTCAGGCAATAAATGCTTTTAAAGTACCAATAAGATATAGAAGAAAAATAAGCAAATATATTGTATATATTAACATGTTTTCTATGTGATCTCTAAGGCACTTGAACAAATGTTTTTCCCCCAAATACTCATGTTTCAATGAGCAAAATGCTCAGATATGTGTCTTCCTTGTGAAATTCTGATTAGTCATTCAGGTTTTTTTATTTCTATACCACAAATTTGCTCTATATGCATTGCTAAGACTAACATTACTTTGTAAGTTTTTTAAAGAGGATGCTTTTTAATTTGACAACAAAAGATAATTCCTTTGGATCTCAGCGAGGCTCCTCCTTTTTTTTGAAAATGTGTATTATCCTTACATATATTTATAGGTTGCATTAAATCATAGTTTTATTATTACTGGTATTTTCTCTTGATATAACATTAGCAATCAGAGGACCTATGATGCTAGATAGTATACAAACATTTAATAAGGCCTTCTTCAAAGGCCTGAGAGTAGCTCACAATTATGAAGCAGAATAGAGACAGAAACAGGATTCCAGGATTCTTGATTATTCATCCCATGCACAAAATCACTAGAACCTTGACTTCCAAGGAGTGTTGTTGTCCTAATTTCTTGATGAGATACAGACTTTTTTTTCAGGGCAGGCCACGGGTGACAATTTGGTGGCTCCCATCTGTGTGTTGTAACTAATAAATCTACTGCTGCTTTAGATAATGGTAAAATCAGATTTACAAAAAAATATAAGACAGACTTGGTCTCTAATTTAAAGTCAATTTTAAGGATAGTAGCCAAGTTCAGAGATGAAAAGCAGACAAGAAGTGAGGTTAAAATTCACCAGACAACATCTATCAATTAAAAAAAATAAATGGGTAAATTCATCACACACAATCCTATAAACTTTCTAGTTAGATAGCCATTATGGTGTTACTGTAAGTATTTCCCAGATGGCATATGCACTGAAATGTAAGTCTCCATTCAAGAGTGTAGCAATCTGCTCATGTGTGCTCTGGCACTGAGACTTAGAACAGTGAGAATTTGACTTCATCTTTTCATAAAAGAAAAATCTGAACACATCTGCTGTGAAATTCCCACAATTTGGTGGCTCCTCTCCAATAACGTATAGTTTACATTTATATTTAGTTTACCTTAAACTAAGTCTAAGGTGAAAAGGACTAGTGAAATGTTAAACAGGTTATTAAGTTTACCAGAATAATTTTCTAAATCTTATACAAACCATTTATTCTCAATCTTTGATATTAACTGATTTGATAAAATTCTCAGTCTTAGGATCTGAATACACATAAGGAAAATTTGGAAGAGAAATGCACACTTTTTATAAACTTAAACAGCAGTCCCACTTCCCAGTCTAAAATGCCCCAGCTCTCACCCTTTCTCTGACCATGTTCACTATAGCATGTCTTTATCAGAAGACATTTATGGTTCAAATGCCTTTAAATGTTCCATTAAATGGTGTAGATGTAAGACTAACCTGAGCACTTTTACAATCACAGTCTAGATTCTCCCCCTTGCCTACCTTTTTAGAAGGACTGAAATATATAAGAATTGAAATGTTTCTGTAATAAAGCTAGTGAGAGGCATCGTCCTAGGACAGAAAGCGCAGCATGAATCCACATTCCTTACATGTCATGGAGAAGTGCTCAACAAAAGCATCTTCTGTGTCAGTACATTAAAAACTCTGAGTAACATGGTGGGAGGGTGGATCTGCAATTGTGAGGAGCCATCAGCCAAAGCCTTGATGCTACTGATGGTGGTGGGGACAAAGATACGAAAATTACTTCCAGAAATAGATAAGAGTTTGTGTTTGCTCATGTTTCATAACCCACTTCCAGAGAGTGGAGGAGGTTGCCATTTCTAGCAATCCTGACATAGCGATTCCTCCCAAATGACTTTATTTTGGCTTTGCTCAAGGCACCAGGAATTAGTGCAAGATCCTCGACTGATTAGCAAACTGTCACCTCTAGATATTGTTTCCATCCCTCATGATTATTCACTTCTCCTTACAGATGCATAAGACGGAAGATCGTTAACCCAAGAGTGTGTAGTCTCATTTTGAACAAGTACAAGAATAATTCCAGTTCAAAGAGGCAAAGGCACAGAGTTGGCCAAGGGATTTAGGTTGGGCAGTTATATTTACTTCTCATACATATGCTTGGACTTTACACTTCAGCTGGATATTTTTCCACATAATACTAATCACCGTTAAAACTAGGGCTTTGTCAGGAGGGATGAAGAAATGATTTGAAGCTGATTCTGAATTTAGGTCCAGGGTATGCAAAGAATGTTTTAATAAAAGACTATGTACATTCAGAGTATCAATCTAAGAATTACTGTATTTTTCTGTAGCATAATTGTGTCTTTATTCTTGGATCTAGACATATACATTTTCAGAACTCATCGAACTAGAATGTATACATTTTGCTTTCATTATAAATATAAAGGTATATTTATTCTTCCAAATTATTCCCATATTTCACAGAAATCTCAGCAAATAGGTGCTTTCACCGCTAACTACAGAAATTTCCCATTTTGACATTTTGCTGAGAACATGAGAAAGAAGCTATGAAGCTATTGCACTACCCAGCCACACAGAGGGTCAAATTAGGAGCCGGTTAAAAGACTTTTAATGCATAACCATAGAAATTAATGCAGTTGCCGGTCTCCTAACAAAAGAGTAAATCTTGGAAAATTTCTGTGGTACTTTTATAATTTCTGTTATGAGGTCTAGGAAGAATCAGCTCCTGCTGCATTAGGTTATTACAGGATTCTCATCCAAGTAATCTTGTTCCTTGCATGTCTTCTTTTCAGAACTAAGTGAAGAAATATAAAGAGTGATTGAGAAAGTCCTCTACTAAAACAGAAAAAATCCTTCTTCCACTATGAAGTAGATCAAGAGCTATTATAAGTAAGATCAGAATTATCTTTTATCACATGCTGCCACTTATGTAGCATACCCTAACCCCAGTTTTGGATTATTCATATAAACACTGATACATACTGCGTCTTTAATTCAAGCCTTTTTTCCCAAGCAGTAATTTTTTCCTTTTCTCTTTGCCTCTTGCTCCTCATCCCTACATTGTTTGTACGAGGGAGAACAAGGCAGTGGAAGAGTATTGCTTTTAAGAGCTGAACCTTTGCCAAAAGGCTATGCTTACTATGGCCTTGCTTACTTCTCTAGGCTTATATCTGTATTTGTAATAGGAATTGTTTCTGCGAGAGAATGAGAATGCTAACTCACCCATTTACATCTGTTTCACCCTCCAAATAAACTTTTAATATAATGTTTACAAAATGGAATACAGAGCAGAAGGAACAGATAAGACACCTGTGGGAAAGTTATCCAACCTACCTGTCGTTCCCAAATTGTAAGCTAAGAGACTACAATGGGTGTTTCAAGCTGTCTTCAGAGATTGCATCCAAAGCCTTTAAATGTGAAGTTTGGTGGTAAGTAAACATAACAGGTTAAGCAGAGACAATTTGAGAACTGAAGATGCTCTGGATATTTTGTAGATCACCAGAAGAGAACAAGTAATACTTCAGAAGAATAGCTATCAGCTGCTTCTAAAGAAATCTGGCAGTGTTATCTATAATTTTACTTAAAGAAAGGAAGATGCATAAATACTTCAGTTGTTTGACCTTTATTGAATATAGCCCCCCGCCCTCCCAATCTCAAAATCATCTGGTCACACCCAGAAAAGTAATTGGCTTAATAAATATTAAGTAGAAAATATTTTCCCATTTGTCATTTCATTATTGTGACTCAGCATAGTGGTGTATTGATGATAAAATGTAGATAGAAATGATACCATAAGGATTTCCTATTTTATCTTCAAAAATAATAAAAAATATCGCTGCTGGCAATGACATCTTTTAAGGGAGTGAATGAAGAACTGCTTTTCAAAAGGACATAGTCAGAAAGTGTCATATTAGTCTCATATCTGTACATGAAAAGCGTCTGAAGGGGATAAAATCCCAGCATTTTTAGGTCCTAGGAAGGCCCTGTTGCTGAACTGCTGCTCAGCTACAGTGCTCCAGGTATCGGTACAGTAGGCATGTTATTCAGTAAATCTGAAAAATGCAGATATACAATAGAATGAAAATGTGAGGGAGATGTCTTGCTGACAAAAGGGAGGCGTTTGAGGACATGCCACTTTATATATATAAACTTGTCTAAAACTAACCTAGAAAGATCCAGCCTCAGAACTGCAGCGTATTTCAAAAATGTGTTGGGATGGGCACCACATCAACCAGTTGGCTAAGCGTTATGACTTCATCTTGATGACATTTATCTGTCTGTCTGCTTGGCAGTAATGCGACAAGTGTGGAACGGGTAGCACCATAGCACCCTTTGCAGCTTAAATACCTCTGCAGTTTTCTGCAGATCAAATAAACAGCCGGCTGGTCACACCAGTTAATACCATACTGCCCAGCTATAAACTGAGTGTTTTCCCTATTCATCCTCCCAAGTAGGCATATTTGCTGATAAATCAGAGTGATTTATTGGCTGCGCGGGAAAAAAGAAGAGGGAAATAAAGGGAAGAAGAGGGCTACGAAGCTTCTATTGTGTGACAGAGAGAATAGCCTGGGCAAGGGACATATGAAGCCCTTGCTGTAAGGAAAATGGGAGCTGAGTATGGGAAAAGGATAACAGAGACTGATATAAATTCCTGGGGCGAGCAGAAAAGAGAAAGGGGACTGAATAGTAAGGGACAGCAGCGAAGAAAAAGGTGGAAAAAGATTTGTGGCGCAAGAATTATTTGCATGATAGAAGATAGGCTGGTTGCCAGGAGTCCATAAAACAGAAGGGAGAAAAGGAACATCTGTGAGTGGAGAAGCTAAAGGAGCCAAAGGCAAGGTCAATAAATACATCCAGTAAAAGCAGTAATGCATTGGTATAATCCTCCAGTATACACAGACTCGCTATCCTTGAAATTTTGTACACCTATGATCAAAAAGGAGGAGGCAAATCAAAGAGATTATGCTAATTTAAATGAAACTAAGGTAGCTACTTATACAGATACTGTGAACAAGATTTGGTCCAGTAGAGTATCCATTATTGTCCTGGAGTGAAATGTCATTTGTTTTATTTACTGGCAAAACTTTAGTGACCAGAACAGCGGCACAAGCTGTTCCAGCAAGTTCCAGAATGAAATCAGGGGCTGCTATCCAGAGGAACCCAGCCAGGCCAGAGAGGTGGGCTGACAGGAGCCTCGTGCACTTCAAGGAAGGCAGTGCGAAGTCCTGCACCTGGGGAGCAACTCCCTCCCCACACCAGGACCTGCTGGGGACCAGCAGACAGCTTGTCACAAAAGGACGTGGAGATCCTGGTGGACAACAGATGAACGTGAGTCAGGGGTGTGCTCTTGCTCTGGTGCAGGCTGAGCTGCGTTAGCAAGAGCGTAGCCAGCAGGTTGACGGGAATGATAATTTACCCGTCCTCAACACTCGTGCAACTGGTTCTGGAGTCCAACTTTGAGCCTGCTAGTACAAGAAAGGCATTGAATAAGTGTTGCGAGTGCAGCGGAGGGCCGGCAAAAGAGTTAGTGGGCAAGGAGAAGTGGAGCGTACTGTATTTGCTCAGCCAGTAGAAGAGGCTAAGCTATACCTGCTTTAATTCTCTTTCACCTCAGTGCCTGACTGCTGCATGATTGCATCATATTGCAGAACAGCTTTGGAACAATTGTTTTGTGCCTATTACAAATATTAATGTAACATACCTTCTATTTTAATTAGGAATTTGTGGAAAATAATACAACAAAAAAGAAGCTGCAGAAAGCACCATCTTGCAGCAGGCAGCGCATAGCACACCCGACAGTGTGCGAAAGACATTCACACGGTGCTTTTTGTTGAGCGTGTCATAGTTGGTGTGACATGCCACAGCCAAGAAGCCAGTTTGTCATGTGCCTTCCACTTCACTGAAATTCATGCCAGGCTATGGAAGACATGGTAGGCATGAATGGAAACCTATCAACAGCCAGAGCTTTGTCTGCCAAAATAAAAAGAACAACGTATTGAGTTAAATTATGTTGCTGTTATGTCACAATCCCCATTTTTTTTCCACAGTTTCTATTGTCAAAGAGTATAATCTGGTATAGACTGAGAGACAATAGCTCTGTAAGATGTCTTTCTGCCAGAATTTATTCTATTTTTATTGTTACTGATCTACAAAATCCCATAGGTGCTATGGCACACTCCACTGCACCACTTACCTTATTTACAAGTCCACATGAACAAAAGTCTATACGGAAACAAGAAAAAATGCAAATTTTGTTAGCATGAGTAATTTTGTCACATTCTTCGGTAAAGGTTTTTATATGTGGATCAACTAGAAAAAAAAACCCAAGAAACACAACTAGGTGAATGTTAACAATGTGTTGGCACTCTTGACTGGAACGCCGGGTAAAACACTTGCCGTATTTCAGCATATGTTCCCGTCTACCCACTTTGCAATGCAGTGCAGCCACAACACATAATTGTGAGCTCATTTGGATACTTTCTGAATGCCATCCAGCCATGTTTTGCCTGCTACCTTTCAATTCCTTTCAAAGCCCTGGAAAATATTTGCTTCTGCAGGCGCGTGCGTGCGTGCACACACACACATCACCCATGTTTAATTGTCAGAGCCAACAGTTTTGCTTCACTGAATATACAGCAGGCTCAGCTGAACAACCAAAACATGCTCAAGAATTATATTACTAGACGGGCAGAGGACCCCATTAGGTTAGGGGGAACAGCTTGTATCGCTACAGTAGTCATGACGGTAATGCAGGATAAAGCAGAAACATGCATTTCTGTAGAAAGATCTCATCTGCAAAAGTCCACCTGGTGCTCTTAAGATGGGTGAGCCAGGCTGCTGCCTAGTGCAGGGATCTCATAAAGTACTCCAGTAAGTTATGCCACTCTTTGTCAGCCTGCTTGTACAAAAAAATCCAACAAGTCCACGTTTGCTACTCCAGTACAGTTTGCAGCCTGTAGCGACCACCTCCTGTGCAAAGAGAAGCACGCTTTCCTGGACCAGACATAGATAAGCAAGAAAGAGTCACCAGGAAAAGAGTGATGATGGAAGGGCCCCCCAAAATCCTGCCAATATTTAAAGAAAAAAAAATCATGAGAGCAAACCCTAGAACAGAGCCTGCTTCTAGAGACAACGCTGGCACAAGTTAAGCAGTAAGATAGATAGCCATTGACGCAGAGTGGATCTACTCCATAGATCTTATCAAGGATGTATAGATAGAGAAGCATGAGGAGGAACCATGTTCACAGCAAGACCTGATGCTGGATACATAACCCCAAGCCATAGGTTATTTTGGAAACGCAAGGGAGAGGGGTTTCTAGGCTGTGGGCAGCCTAACCGTGTATATGGAGTTGGATTTAGCGTCTGTTATGGTGAAGGCTGTGCCATTTCCTTCCCCAGGTGCAACCAGGGGCATATTCCGAATGGAGTAAGTGTAAATAACAAAGTTATTTGTATGCTTTAACTAAGTGCCCATATAGTGAGAAAAAAACAGAATCAGATCATAAATTCCAGCAAACAGTAACAGGATAGATGAATTATACAGAGGTTCCTAATGAGAAGCAGTAAATGGGAAAGCTTTCTGCAGGTAATGCTGCCTTGTGCTCTATCCACTGGGACTCTGGCAAAACTCCACATCCTAGTTTAAGATTATGTGAATGTTCTCACACTTTCCCTCCACCAGTTCCAACTAGGGAAACTTGACATTTTTTGTGCATCAGACAGACCAGACAGTGAGTCAGAAGCTGAGGCAAGGAGACGTTCAACAGCTTGTCTTCTTCTGACTGGTTGTAACCATGCATTGCTATGATGCTGATTTACCGGTCGTGAATTCTTCTCTATGCATGCATAAATGGAATTCATCTACTCCTTCTCCTGCCACATAAGGTATTCTTGAGTTCCCTTGCTGACATGGAAATACGTGCACTTACATTCAGGATGTCTATCCCGGCAAGAAGTTTTTGAGGGTGTCTTTCATTCAACAGCTCAGTCACAGTAAATATTGGCAAGTGAAGAGGCTACTCACTTGAGCAGATGCATTATGAACTGGACCTTGCAATCCTGTAATATAAAGATACAAACACAAGTATTAAGAAATGGATCCACTCTTTAACTTCAAGTTTTATAGTTCTACATGTAGTGTTACTTAAATGTTGCTGTGAGGCTGATCCAGGCAAATCTGAATCACGGGACTCAACTTCCTGATTAAAGACATTTCAATACAACAAGAAAAAAAAAAGAAAAATACAAGAGAACTCTAATGTAGTGCTGCTTTTTGCTCAGCATTTAGAGAAATACAGAGCAAGAGAACACCAGAAACATATCTAAAAATGACTAACCCTTCAGTCAGATCCTGTGTCAAGTGAACACCTTGCTTCCAGCATGGATGGCAGAGAATAACTAGGACAGTGGAGCTCAGCAAAGTAGCACAAGCAGCAGATTTTGTCAGGTTTCCGAAAACGACTATTCACTGGCAATGCTCACTTATATTAAATTTAACGAATACGATTTTAATTATTTTATACTATTAAATATTATCCATTAAAAGTTCAAATTGATTAGAATATAAAACAACAGAAAGCAAAACTCAGTGTAACTCCCATCATATCCCTGGGTAAAAGGTCACAATCAGGGTCCAGCAAGAAGTTGCTTTTATAAAGAACTGCCAGGCACAATTCTCTGCGTTAGACCTTCGCTCCCTGTCACCTCTAAGAGGAGGAGGAGATGCCTGTATCCACAGCAAATATTATGATTTTTGGTTTTTAAGGCTGTGGGAAGCACATATAGGAACTCTGGTTGACAGTGTTCAAAATATTTTATGGGACCTCTTACAGTGGCATTGAAATAGTCTCATGATGACCACCAGTATAAGAATGTAATTATTTTCACTGTTAATTAATACTGTGCCATATTTTCTTTAAGTCCTAGCACAATTACGACTTTAAAGGCAGAAGACATGTTCCATATCCTCAACTTTATTTACATTACGCTGACTCCATGCATTTTTCAGAATTTTTCAGTGGTGGAAGTTATAGCAAAGTGCCCTAAGACATTAGGCATGGAAAGTATTGTTTCTAAACTTGTATCCCCTACCTTTCCCAACACAGACAATGAAATCAGTGTTTCAATTATAGGTCTTACACACTGTTGGGCAACAGCTCAACTTTATTCAAGGGTCAGAAGCATTTGTTTAGCTATAAATTTAGGTATGCTGCAGACACTGATGCCATCCGTTGCTCAACGATGTCTGACAAGAAAAATTATTCCTTGATTATACCCTTTCTCCAACAGAGATTTATTACACAGACAATGCACAACACTGTGGGAGCTCTTAAATTAGGGCTTAATGGCTGGCAGCCTGCAGTGTTCAGAAAGAAAAAAAAATAAAAATCACTGTTCTCTGAAAGAAGCAAACATTAATGCAAATATCTTTGTTTTCTAATTCAGCAGAGAAATTATCATAACCATTAAGGCTGATTGAGGCATCGTGTGCAGAGAGAAAAGGGATCTGTAGACTGAAACAGCCAGTGAGACAGGCTATCACTAGTAGGCAGGGCAACTTGTCCTGCCCTCCTGGTCTCATAATTACTCAAATCAGCAACCAATTTGGTGCATAGCAGTGAGAGATTTTCATCTGCGCCTCTCCTTATCTTGTGATAGGATTCTTTGGTACTCTAGGAATGGGATTAGAGCTCCCAGCTGGACTTTTGCCAGCCTACAGAAGCAAAAGCACTTATCTATAAAAGGCTTTGCATGCATAAACATGCAGGCAAAATGCGAAAGCTTTTTACATAGAAATGGACAACAGTGCATTACTATCAACATTTGTTTAAACACAGGATCTTCTAGCTCAAGAATAACTTGGATAAACTGCATTTGTTTCATTGCTTCTTTAGTCACTCCAGCTGAACCTGCGCTGTGCGGCAGCTCCGGCCTCCTCTTCTCTGCAAGTGGTGTCAGGAATGTGACTGATGAGGAACTGGCTCCACCCTGTGGGCTGTGGAAAATGAACATTACAAGTCCAACAAGGAGAAGTATCCTTCCCTTCAGTAAGGATGCTCGCATTGTCTATGGATAAAGGTAGGATGAATAGCGGGAATGTTAGCAAAAAAGAAAAAAAAAACCAACTAGGAGGCATCTGAATAATTAAAAATCTTAATCCAGTAAAGCTTTATTATTGCCACCATACAGGTGTGAGAGAACTGGCCCATGGTCTCGCTGGTCTAGCCCAGTGAGGAAGCTCATCTAACTCCCTGAAGGAGTTTCGAGTTCTTCAACAGTTTTCTGACAGATCTTCTGGAAGATATTAATCACAGTAAAAGAGTGACAGTGTGCTACTCAAATTCACCAAAGGCATATTTTTTCCTAACACTTGCCACATGTTCTGCTTACTGATGGCGTGACAGAATTGCAAAAGCATGAGTTAATGTAAACCTCTGGCTTGCAGAATTAGTGGCACAATCAGTGACACTTACTTTAAGAATTCCCGTGCAGATAGAATTCTGTATAAGCGCTCCTGCTGGTGCTAAGTGCAGGTATGGTTCAAAAAAAAATCAGCAGTACGACCACTTCTGCATACCTGATGGCATCACCACTTCCATCCTTCCCGTTGGATTTTCTCCTAGAAAGGCAGGATGCCATCTCCAGGGAGATCTTGTTAAATAGTTCTTAACAGAAGTGTTGCAATTTATTATGCCAATCTTTTCAGTTTTCTGAAGCAACTCCTTCAACTGGATGGAGTTTGCTCTACTGTCCTACTTACTTTACCAATTCACTTAATGATAATTTTCATTCTCATATAAGTATTCCTATCAATCACTCATCATTTGTACCATTGTTCTTCACAGTCGTCTTTACTGAAAGTAAGGTATTCATTTAGACTGTGGACTTAGATTATCTTTGCCTCATCCTGATTGCATAGAAGCTGCATTTCTTTCTTCTCCATCTTCCTTTTTCATGGCTGTTTTTCCATTTTCTATGTATTTTTTTCAAAAGTAAAAATCGACATGACTTCTGACAAAGTTCACTTTACTTATATGATCTCTGACATTAAAGATACACTTTCCTTGACTGATGATTTGTCTTTTCGTTTCTTACTGTCACTTACTCCCACCAGCCTTTTTGGTCATTATCCATCAGCAAGTGGTTTGCGATGTAAGTTCCAGAGATTTTAGAAATTTTTGCTTTAAAGAACAGCAAGTGTTATCCTCATTTCAGTGCAGGAAATTTTTCAGTTCAGTTCACTTGTATTTAAACAAATACTGAATACTTGCCTTTTTGAAATTAAAAGCTTTGAAGATGCAATTTTATTTGTTCTTCTTTTAATTTGAATGGAAGCAACTTGCAATAATCAATGCAAGATTCATTTCAAGGACAAGCACACTTGTTCACTGCAATCCCAACTGTAATTGCATAGCACATGATCTCCTGTTGGATTCATGATTAACTGATAAAGAAAACGGGCATTTGTTACATACGGGATTAAGTGGATTCTACACATGCTTGCAAGTATTTTGCTGTCCAGTCCAAATATAGAAAGTTAAAATTTTCTGTAGTAACAATACTCTGTTGGTGTTTATTTTCCTAGTAATATCACAAGGTCTCCATCTGTATTCAAATCTGTCTCTGTGTTTTAATGAACACAAAACTTTACAGCCTTTCTCTCTTCCTCACAAATAACCCCGAACTGGTCCATTACATTTTATTGCACATTTTTTCAAATCAACATGTACAGTAGTCCTAAACTGAAAAGAAAATACTTTTAAAAATATGTTCTTAAGGAAAAGATGAGTCCGATTTGGTCTGTAATTCATCATTAGCTGTACATCAGCTATACTCTTTTGGGGGAGGGGGGAGAATGTTATAATACGTTCTATTAAATTCTTGGTTTTGGAAATGAATAATTCCTAAATGCATGCTTTATGCTGCAGTATTGACAAAGATAAATTCCAGAATTCATTGAGACGAAAAGCAGACAGATAAGATGGAACACACACTGTATAACTGCTTCCTTTGATGAGCCATGGGACAAAATGCCTCAGGAAGAAATTAATGTAGTTTTATTTTGCTAAACTCACTGACAATTTGAAATTCTTTAACTCTGATTAGCCAGTAGATAAACACCAGCAAGCAGATCCAGGAGAGTCTTTCTTTGAGATACAGTAAAAATAATACATATTCTTTTCATTTTGTAGTAAAAATGCATAACCATAGCTGGTTGTATACTGAGGGTCGTATCAGGAATTCACGGTTCAGTTATGAGTTTACACCTGACTGAAAGATGGCCACAGCTGGTGGGAAACTTGTTTCAGTTAATAAAAAAGCTTTGAAACTGTAGGATTAAGCTTTTAATTTTCTAGTAATTGCTCTTGTGAGGTGTTGGGAAGCTGGGAGGGTTTTGTTGTCTGTTGAAACCTAATAGGTGGTAATTCATTTCAATTATGTGCTTGCCCTGTTGAAATTAATATATACATTATATACATTAGTCAAGGATTTTGTGCACCACACTGATTAGGGTAATTTTTACTTTTTTGAAAAATTCATCAGTTCCCAGTGGCTTTTTTCTCTATTTAAGACAGATGAGGCAGCAGGACTAGAGTCCACATAACATATTCTTAGTTAGTTACCAAGGTGATCAATACAAAGCTACACTATTCCTCAAAAGGAGAAAGGCAATGGAGCAAAACCACGTACACTTTATTCTTCAAGAGAAAAACAAAGGTGTAAAGCGTATTTGCAATGAGGTTGCTGCTTTGGTGTTGTAATAGTTTGAAGACAGAATGGAATCAGAGAAAATGCATGAGGAAATAATACAAATTTTGGACTGTATTTTCCTTTGTGCCAACATACAAAGCATGTGTTTGCTGTTGGAACCAAAACTATGTCAAGAATTGATAAACTGCCTATTCTGCCTTTCAAAAGCAGTAGAGGAAGCATGCAAATAAAGCAAAGTGTATTCAGGATGTGATTTTGTGGGCAATTAAGGTATTATTTCACTTTAACAAGTTTAATTTGTGGGCTTATAAATACAAATTAATCAGGAAATTTCAGAATGACGTAACACTCCAGCTAAATGATCCATGTGCTTCTTGCAAGAAACCAAAATTCATATTCAAGCTAGTGTTATTCAAAAACATACAAGAATGTATGAATTTGGGGAAGATGCAAGAGGTTTGTGTCTGGGCAAGAAATAAACACTTTTTTTGTACTTGAATACAGAGAACAAGTTGATACTGTTCTGATGTCTCATATTTTTGAGCATCTGTTTGAATACACAGAAACCAGGATGAGATACTACACTGAACTCCACCAGCTAAAATGGTGATTAGTAGACTATCTGTCCACCCTTGTATTACAAGTGTATGTATCAAATAAAAGAGTAGCAAGGTTTTCTAGTAAGTTCTTATTGCTTTAAATCATCACTCAGCATTAGAAATAAAACCAGAAATCAATTTTTTATGTAAGTCAATTTATTGGTTCTCTGAAGACACAAAAGCTGTTATTTCAAGTGCAGGCAACTAATCTTGTTTCATTGCCCCAATAACAAGAGATTAAAACATCACAGTCAATGGCTTTAAGGTAGAAAGACTCAAACTTTTGTCTCAGTTATTTGTGTTGAAATTTTCTCAACACCAAGATCAACTGCATATGGATATCAGAAGAAATTTTACGTGTAAGACATAGTACAGTAGAAAAAAGTGTTGCTTATGAGCTTTCTGTAGAAACATTTTCACGTGTTGAGAAGATATACAGATTCAGGAGTTTAAAGAAGATCTAAGACACTCTTAAAATCAATACCATTGCGATTGCTGCACTCGTAATATCAAAACCTGATCTTCTGATAAGATTAAGCCAGTGCCAAAACATTTGTAAACAGGATTCAATTTAGTTTCTGCTGATATGAACTTGAATTTTAAAATGAAACTGCTTTATAGTAAGCAAAATACACTTCTAATAAACTGAAATATTAATTCTGAATGGTAATTCAGCAATTCTTCCAACATTTCTAAATGAATAGGATCAGACTCTGCAGTCAGTTTCATTCCTGAATTCTTACCGTTGTGCTGGTAATAACAACAGAATTTGTCCAATGTTGGCCATTCATTACTTCCCTGTTGGAGTACCACTTTCCTAGTAAAGGTGAAAAGTGAAACAGTGAAGGAGAACTGGGAAATGACTGTTCTAGCCATTTGTAACCCTGCTTTTTTCAGACTTTGACATATCCCTTATAAATGCTGCTGTGAACATGCTTGTGGCAACATCTCCGGAAGAACACCCTCTGCCACCTACTGATGAGTTAGAGAAACACAGAGCATCCAAAAGCTTCATTTGCAGGAGGCTTTATGCACCATCTTTGATCACACAATCTCCTGGATGTACAATACTGAACAATCACCCTGATGGTAAATATAACGTAGCAGATCTTCAGCCTCACATAGTCTGCATGTAGCTTCAACCTAGATGGTACTTGTGTTATGCTGTTTAGGAAGCATGCTGAAATGATAAATGATGAAGGACAGGGGAAGATGATACAGAAGTTTCTGTCTGCCAGTGCTTCCTTGCTCGGGTCTTAAGTGCGAGCTGACATGTCTCCCCTGAAAGAAACTGAGCTAAACAGACTCCACTTAGAGTGTAACTACAGAGTCACAATAAACAAACATTTAGGTGACTTAACCTGGATTTTTCAACAGTGGGGAAGACAAATGACACATAGGAGTCATCCACAAAGACCCTTTCCATATGCAACAAAATCCCTAATAGGTGAAGTTATTAATATGCATGCTAAGATGTCAAAAATAAAAAAAAAACCAACAGGCAGAGCATCAAAACTGAAAATCCATCATCCTGGGAGGCAACATAGAGCAGCAGAAGAAAGGCACCTCCCCCTCAGCAATACTAAAGCTGCTATACTAAACACAAGGCAACATGATACCAGCGGCGCTCTACAGATGGATGGGTGAAGTAACAGCAGTAGTGAAAGAAGAAAAGATCAATGGGCAGCAGCAGGACGTGGCAAAGACAGCAAATGCTGAAATGACAGCAAAGTATCTTTTCTTCTTCACAGACAGAAGCTGAGTATGCCCGATTGCATCCATGGAATACTAATTAATATTGGTAACAAACTAGGAACAAGAGAGGGAGGAAAAAATATGGCATGTTAAACAGGAACTTATTCTTTGCATGTTTGTACTGGAGGTGGAATATCTGAGGAAGATCACCACTGGAGATGCTGCAGGAGCAGGCATTTTACCTCCTGTTCATGTACTGTTGACCCACTGTTGTTTCTGCTTTCCTGAACTACTGGTTCATTTTTCTGCCTTTACTATGTTTCCTTTGAAATTTATTTTAAATATTGAAACTGAGCCCATTTTTATTCCAAGACCACAGGGCAGAGAAGTGACACTAACAGAAATGCTGAGGCATTTGTGGTCAAGAATCATGTGTATCTCACGTTTCCTTATTAAGGTTAGTATTTGCAAACAGTATTTTTTCTGCTTTCAAAATCAGATTCAGCTTTACCACTCAGAATTTCAAGCTGAGAAACACAGATCTGGATCCAGAGGAAAAGCAGTAGACAGCAAAAACTAGCTACACTTTGGGATGCAGGGATTTTCTCACTCAAGTTCAGCATGTTTCAGACGTCACTTGAATGAGGCTCTCACTATCCTGCCCTTCACAGGCTGAGGTGGGCGCCAGTTATCAACCAGTGGGTTCACAGGTTCGTTCTCTCCATTCTTGGAAAGGCTACGGAGCTTCGCCATCTGCAAGGAAGAAAAATTAAAAGTGTCAGTGTGAATTCACCTGGAAGCACCGTGGACATTGATGTCTAGAACAAACTGCGAGACAGAAAAGGAATTTTCTTACGTTATGACAAGCATACTGGTAGAGATTATTGGTAAAGACTGCTTCACCCCAACAGCTAGCACTGTTTCTGTGGATCTTCACACTCTTCAACCACAGAACAGTGCATCATCTGACGCTTGCCTGGGCTTCTTTTGGATTTTTCCCTGACCCACACTCACAATGGGGAAAAAAAGTAGGGGGCCCCTGTGACCCTGCTGGAGCTGGACCATATTAAAATACGGCTATCCGTGAAGAAGGATGCACATCTAAGTCTATGCAAGGTAGGCTGATAGAAAAAGCTGGCCTGCAGAAGTTCATATTTTGTTCTGTAAGGCAAAGAAATGTATGCCAACTGGACTATTAAATTCAATCGTTAATTCAGCACTTAGCCATAGTTCTCCAAATTAATTTAAATTCAGTGTTGCTTTGTTAATTGTTTCATCAGAATGCAAAGTAAATCTGTTCTGAAAACAGCCAAATCAGTAAAAAGGCTATACCCCGCTTAGTGCTGCTGAAACAGAAAATATTATAAATAACCAAAAGTTTTAACCCAATAATTAAAAAGAAGGTCACCTTATCCAGACTGGCTCTCTATTCTTTTTCCTGTGTGAACGCACATTTGAGCTATATGAATACAATTAGTACATTAATTTTTATTAACATTCAGGTTTGCAGGTTCTAGCTAGTTTTATCCCTCTCACTGACAGCTTTTAGGAAGTCAAGATCTGGACCAGCAATTTCTTAAACTGGGAAACCAGCTAAATGTTAGTCTCACTTGCCACTTAATGCTGAAGCAGAGAGAATGAACTGAGGCTGCCATCATGGTTGAATTTTGTGGTTCGGGGGCACTTCTACCTATGCAGGTCTTCAGTATCCCAAGAACACTCCTGCTAAAGCTATTCCAGGAGGTGTCTAGGAAGACAGCCTGATTCTCAAGGTCAGTTTTACAGTCCATTTCACCAGTCCGTTCTGCAGGCAATTTCTCACCGTCCTCAGCTAAAGCTTTCCTCATCAAAAAAAAAGGGAAGGTCACATAGGGCTTGCAAATCATCACACTGACATACTGACACACTGCTGAGAAAGGGTAAAGGAGTAGCAGAACTAGCTGGAGTTTACCTGGTCTGGGCTGACTTCGATCGGCTCCCTCAAGAGAATCCAAGTGATGCACTCCTCACAGGGGGGTGTAGTGAACGAACCATGGTAGGTCCAGTAGTCCCGAGATTTGGGGAAAAGAATTGAAGGATCAAAGTGCTGAAAAGGAGCCTCTTTCCCCTTAGAAAAACAAAACGAAAAAAATTCTCTGCAGTAACTCTAGGGATATGCATCTTAAAAGATATCAGTATCTATGTTATTATAAAGGAAGTAATTAAATATCAAGATTCATGCATGATATTGATCTCCTTTTCTTCCTCTCAAGCATTTGCCCCACAATTAATAATAACTGACATTTTGATTCCATTAATAAATTAAAAGAAATTACAGACTGAATTGTGTGGGACCAAAGCAAATTCGTTATTACATTTTTCTATTCTGGAATTATCATTTTTTTTTTTAAATTTTGGGTCACTTGGGATAAAAGTTAAAGGCTGTGGCACTGCAGGTACTGGTACCCTTTTTATCCAGTAGAACAGTGGCCAGGCATTTATCCCAGATTCGTTACAGTCTTCTCCTCTAGCTGAAGGAATTTAAATCTCCATCTGTCTCCTCCCAAAACTGCGCTCTAATTACATTGTCACAGTGTCTCAATCTTTTTGTTGGCTTTTGTTTCACTTAATGGAATAAAGTTACAATATTTCCTGGAAGAGTACTGGATCCTGAATGTCTTACAACTAAAGGTGAGTATCACCAGGCAAGGGAGAACAGCAGACACCAGACAACATTTCCTGAGAAGTTTTTCTTTTCCACCGAATAGGATACTCAAGAGAATATCTCCACAGGACTGTGATGAGACTTCCTCGTCCCCTCAGGGTGACAAGAACTAAAGAAGAAAGTTCAGTTCTCTACTGGTATTTAGGATGCAGTTCTGGAAAGCAAAATCCATTATTCCTAATTCCTTCTCCTATCACGGAGAATCTTCCCTAGATGGGAACAGAGTATAACCGTACCAAGTGCAATGGGAGGAGCTGAAATCTTTTCCACACATCCTTGCACAAAATATGGGTAGAAAGAATAACATCAAGACTCCAAACATATCTTCCTGACAAAACTATTTTGCAAGTTCAATATGAGTTTTCAAATAACTTCACAAACAAAATTGTTCTTTTTCAGTAAATAGAGTGCAGTGTCCAAGAAACTCCTCTGCCTGTAATGCATCATAGCAATTGAAGCTGCACATGTGATAAATACACCGGTGATACCATCCATTAATCTTCCTGAAAAATAAGTAATCTTGGTAAAATGTATGTGATGACAGGAAAGAAAAAAAAGTATAAAATGCACAATGTAGTTGTTTGCATATGCACCTATCTTTCTCTGCTTTTCTTCAACTGTTGCTTTTTCCAGAACCACTACAGAGAATATCTGCATGCAAGAAATCAGAATTCTATTTGTTTGCTGTTAGACGTTATAAAATCTCCTGTTAGGCAGTCTCAGATAGAATGTAATGGAGTGGATATCACTGCCATCTTGTCATCATTGTATGACACAGTGTTTCATAGGGTGATTGATCAACCTTTTGTTAACTGTGGCAAAGCTCTTCTGCATGTAAATGGCAAAAAAAAGATACGGGGATTATGAGAGAAAGCTGAGTCTGTATCAAGACAGTTATCATTGACACAACAGGGAGAGCAATACGTAGGGCAAAAAAAATGACCTTCAGTTCCTTCAGCAGCAGGAACTGAATTGTATCTGAAGACTAAGAAAAGGCGAAAAAAATAAAATTAATATGACTTTGAGTAAGGAGAGAACAGACTTCAGGCTCAGACCTGCACATCAATGGCAGTACATACATACATAAATTAAATGCAAGAAATTCTGCTAAATTGGGAAGAAAATGCTTACAAAATTTGTAAAATTCAGTCCCGGTGATCTGGTGGTAAGTTCAATGTCAAATAAAAAAGGTAATTTTCTTTTAGCATCATTAGAATGGTAAAGCTATCATGAAGAAGAATTGATGCAGTATCACAATTCTCTGCAAAGAACTCCCTTCTGCAGTTGTATCTATGCAATAAGTATGGACTTTGGTCCTTAGATCATTAATTAAACTGGAAAATAGTTTAGAATGGGTTTGCGATGCTATTTGTGCTAGTATGATAGGAAAACAGAACCTAGGACTGGTGCAGAAACTGTTCTGTGTAATCCCTTTCATAAATGAATTCAGTTCCATCTTTAATAAAGTTTTTAATCTCCCTTACACTGACTGGGAGCTTGCTTCACCATTCCTACTAGTTTCTACTCATTTCAGACTAACTAAATTTCTGGCTGTTTTGGCCACTGCAGTCCTCAGATTCAAAAAGCTTTTAATTTCTTCTTGATATTCGCACACTAGCATATTTTTACAGAGCAGTATCAGTAAGACTATCAATTGTGCTTGCAAGGATTAATACAAGATTCTCTACAACAGGAATACATACAGAATTGAGGACTTATATGTTTACTTAAGTAAAAGAAAGTGTCCTGCTCCACAGCCCAGTGCATCGTGTCTGGTACTACTGTTAGGTATCAGAACGATGCCAAAAAGTGAATCTGAACTTCTGATTTCTGCTTCTGCTGCTTTTCAACTACATCATTATTTTACAAAAATAGTTTTGATACCTTGGTCTTAATGTTGTCGATTTCTTCAAGAATTCTCTTCATCTCTGGTTTGGGAGTTTTTCCAACCTGTAACGCAAAGCACAAGTACTGTATTTTTACATCATGTTCCCCAGTATTTGAAAGAAATGCAGTACATCCCATCTGTCAAGTTAGGCAGCAGTACTCTCAGAGCATCCAGTACAGACAGACACAAAATTATGTGTGTTAAAAGAACATCTGGAACAGCAGACTCAAGTAGCTTGATTTGCAGTTCAAAAATGTGCTGAAGGACTCTACAAGGCATCTCCCACTGTCTGAGGAATAAAAGGCATACTCAGGTAGTGTCATCTACACCCTCCAGGGCCTAGCCTTTGGCTCCTGGTTTGAAAGCAACCCACAACCACTGTGAGATGTATGAGCACGAAGCAAAGTGCTGATAGTCTGAAGAGCTGGAGTTCCTGCAGACACTTCAAATATTCTGCAGCACATATGCAGCCAGATCAGACTTGATGTAAGACATATGATGAGATTCATGTCATGACCTCCCCAAGCTATGGGGTCACTTTATTGCTTGTGTTCATGATGTTCAGCACCTCCAAAAGCTTTGACATGGCTCTGCATCCCAGAAGAGTGAAGACAGCATGCATAAGACATGCTGTTATTGTCATGTCTTCTTCCAAAATACATATTCAATCTATTTTAGCAATATCCAAACCCACAGTCATGGAACACGACAAGCCCAGAGCAAAACAATGGCTCCTACATCAAAGAGCAAGAAGGAAACAGGGAAAGGCGGGCAGATACTACTTACTTTTCTAGACCTTTTAGCTGACCTTAGCATGGTTAATAGGAACATAATGTTGTACTTTATAAGTTGCATTTTACAAGATAAAGCTTTAGCCTAAAATAGACCAGAAGAAATTACAAAGGAAGAATAATTGAAGGACATAGCCATAGGGGAGAATCTGGACAGGTGCTGACCTTCTGTTACTTTCAGTTTAAACTAACCACAACAAAAAAGGTCAGGCTGGCTCACAGTAAACAGAATTAAAATGACATTGGATCTAGCCTCTAGGGGGACACTGTGGCAACATTAATTACAACCACTTACTATTGCTTGTACAAATGCAGTTTACTAGTGATAAAATAATAAAAGGAGAGCTATTGTCCAATATTGTGGTTCAAGCTGAAATGCCCACCTGCAGGTAAAATGATAGCCACATCGCTACGCTATTAGGTTGTCTGCATGTTAGTGTTTCTCGGTGTCCTAGGCCACATGCAGATTTGATACTAGGCTTGCTTTCTTTCTATTAAGGTTATGTTATGAAGCCTCTGTATTTCAAGGTTAAAATGTTCACTGAACTTCTTTTACCATCAATTCTTTCTTTCTGGAGCAAGTTCGTTGAACTCCTTTTGATTCCCAGCTTATGTGGGCATCAGCAAGAGACCAAGGAAGGGAACCAGTCAACATAACCTTGCTGACGGGCAGAGAGAATACCTGCTAGCAGACAAGGGGCAGGAGGAAACACTCTTCCTATGCAGACTGTCCTCCTCACTCAGTACACACCACAGCAAAGAGCTGGTCAGCTATCAGAGACAGCTAGTGTCCCAGGCTTGAAGTTGTGTGTCTCTTGTTCAATACCACCCATCATATGTGCCACTGGTGTCACAAATGGTGTCAGAAGTTGGCTCTGAATGGGTTAGTGCATGGAATCTGGAGGGGCCAAGGACATATGTGATTTCAGTCTGTACGTCGTTTTGAATGTTTTCCTGTAAAATGATACACTGCAGGGAAAAACAATAGGAACTTTTTCCCTGGCACTAGAGAAAGATGAAAAATACAGAAAATTATAAATACTGAGTATTTGTTACTTACTTTCAGAAAAATGCCCACAACAGCCACACCATCAGGTTGTTTCAAAGCTCCAGCAAAATTACCATGTTTTGGATTCCAGTGCACCATATGTAACTAAAAATCAATGAAACATCAGTTATAAATGCAAGAAATTGCCAGCAGCACAATCTTACGAGATTTTACATTAAAATAAGAAAAGTTTCCAGTACACAGTAAGTAAAGGAATGAACATGAAAAAGAAAATTCTTAGTATTTCCTATTCTTGTTCCCATGCTTCCATATGCTCACACTTTCTATAAAGCATCACTCTGCATTTAACTGAAGCATAAAAGAAATAAAATTGAGTTTACTACACAATACATTTAAAAATTAATCAGACAATTGATCTATAAATAGTTTAACCCATGCACGTGACATGCACACATGCAGTGCATAAAACACTTACTGACATGCACTTCATCTCAAGTAGATTTTTAGATCTTCGTCTTATGTAGATAACAGTTCAAGAATTTACACTGAGTTGCGTGTAGTACACGTTATTGTTTTGTATCTCTTATTACTCTCGACACATTGTACTGGAAAGGAGTGGAGATAGTAACCTGACCTTTCTCATTTCTACTTTCAACGATGCTGTATTTTCAGGATATATTTCAAGTTTTTACATCTTCTGTAAAATCTCTGGCTTCTGCATATAGCTAGAGATTCTGCAACCAACAGCGTGGGATCTCAAAGTAGTGTTTGGAACATAGTGCCATACAAAACAATAGAAGTCTTTAATTTTTAACAGCTTTGGGGTGGTTTTTTTTTTTTTAAGCACAGTAACAATTATTTAAAACAACAACAAAATAATTTGTCCTGAATATAAGTTAATGTATTGCTCTCCATTTCTTTTCTCTTGAGGATAAGGATATCGTTGCTAAGGATAAAGGTGGAACAGCCATATATCTTTGGTTGCATTCTAGCACAATTTAATACATTCCAGGCTTTCTCCTCCTGCCAAAAAATATCTGAGTACTGCAATCAAAAGCAAAGTAGAAAGTCTGGGCTTGAACTAACCAATACCTTGGGGAAGCAGAATTTGTCTGTTTAATCATCCAGAGAAAATAGAACACCAACATAATTTGGCTGTGGCTAAGGAATGGGGCAAAAAAACCCACACCATCACTCACAGTCATCTCTGCAATGTTTGTGAACACTGACCCTGCAAAATATTTGCCTGAATTTTCTCCTATGATAGGTGGGCAAAACCCCTGTAAGGTCTGTATCTTGAGTGTATAGGTGTAAGACAGGAAAACACGACCGCAGACTTTTTGTGGGTGTAGATATATATTGTGAGCCTATTCTCAAATAAGATGGAGGAAGGAGGTAACATTTGCTAGTAATTCACTAGCATCAGTAGGGAATTCACTTATATTTATTACTTGAAGAAGTCTTCAGGGCCTAGACCAGCCATTAATTTTAGCAAATTTGGATAATAGTGCAGTAGTTTACATTTAAAAAAAACCCCAAATGTACGTCTGTTTTCCACAGTTCCCAAAAATAAACACAGAGATTTTAAAGCACAGATGTTCAGAAGCAGAAGATACTCTTTACCACTCTGAATCAGTTTTAAGGTGGACCTAATTTTGAATGTCAGTTTACCAAATCTGCATTTAGTGAGTTTTTCTATTGATTAGTAATGCTTTCTGAAACTAACTTAGTAATTCAAGTTATACCAAAAATGGCTAAAAGCCAAAAAGTATCAGCAGAAAACAGATCTTCCTATTTGTCAATAATGGATCACTTTGTCTCAAATATTTTTAAAACACTCTAAAATACCAGCAAAAACTCAAAAAGAAGCGAGTTCCATGTTAGTATATACTTGCAAAGATACATTTGTTGGCAGATGTAACTTATTCCACTGCACACTGATGAATATTCACAAGTTGCATAGGCAGATCTTAGAAAATATCCATAGCTAAATACTTGCAAAAGGAGAATGGTTAATCTGTTCAGATGCACAATCAGTCAAGCTCCAGTTAGTACCGGATACTACTATTAAAAATAAGTCCTACCTCTGCTGCATATCTCACCCCATCTACAACATGCTCAGAGCCATGGTCATCAGAGGAACCCCAATGCAAGTGAAGCTGGCGCAGCCTGTAGGCTCCTGCGAGCGGCCCACCTCGCAGCACTGCAATTGATAACCCACATCAACACTTGCCTACAAAATGCTGGCGTAGACGTTTACTGAATGGGAACCTGTACTTTGAAAGTGTGGAACACCTCTAGCAAATCCCGCTGATTGCAGGGGGGGTCACAACACTCACCAGTTTGCAAGATTGGGGCTGAGTTCTGCTATCGCTCAGGAAGAGCCCTGTTTGATGTGAAAACTGTGGAAGCTGCTGTGAGTCAAGCACAGAATCAAACCCCAGAAGTCCAACAAGCCCCTTTTCTCTTGGAAAGCGGACACACTATAGCTCCTGATGTGGAGAGAGAAGGAAGGTATTCACAGCTGATTCTTGTCATGAAAATGATCTGTTGTGAAATGGTTGGGGATAGGACTGAAATTAACACAAAGCAGACCTCTAGTCCATGAGTGGTGTACCTTTTATAGTTCAGACAACTAAACAGTGGTTGCAGCACGGTTTGCTGCTTCTAAAAAAAAAGGACCTATTTCCCAAAAGTGAGGGAAAAGAGTCTAGGTCAAAGAAAAGTGTTCTTGAGCAAGCAAAAGCTATATTCCACATTAACATTGCCACCAATTAAACAAATTAAGAAGCTATTATTTCTGATGTTCTTAGCCAACTAATGCTGACCACGCATCAGTCTGACAGTTTGCATCAACTCTGACTTTCGAAACATCACACCTGCTCTCTCAGTTTGGGGATTCTTTTGAGCAGGGACTGGTTAGAAGATAAGCTCTCAAATACATTTTTCATTCCTTACCTAAGGCAGGAATGAGACGTGTTTCCTTACACAGAAAGCTGATAATGCAGTTCACAAGTGCAGTGCCAGAAGACCTTGTTTAAATAGCATTCAAGTTTGAACTTCTACCAATAGCTTTGAAGTTCAAAGTTAACATTGAAATAATATTTAAATCCTCTTGTGCCCAATGGTCTCAAATTAATTCTTGATATCATATGTGTTGGAATACCTATACGAAGCTACCAAGAGGTTTAACTTTGCAGTTTCTTTTTAGTTGGTAGGTGTCACAGCCATTGGGGGGGGGGGCAGAAACAAGGCACTGTGTTGAGTTTTAGGCATGCAGATCCTCTTATTTTTTGTTTGTTCATACGTAAATAAATTATCATAACTAACTCAATACAGTATTGAGTAAGCCTTCTGTAGAAGCCTTCAGTGGAAAATATGTCATTATTATTACTATTGTTTCACTTTTGAATATTGGAAAAATAAGGCAGACTATGGCCCAAATCCTCGGAAGTATTTGCTTGCCATTTCACACTGGAATCAGTGGAATCAGAAACTCTCAGGAGCTGAATTTATGTGATCTACCTACATTTGCAAGCTACATCAATATCAGAGTTGGAAATTCATTTAGTGGTCATTTCTTACAGATGGCCCTTTCCAGAGCTCAAATACTGTGAAGCACTTGGAAACAGCACTTTGTAACAGTATACAGGTCTCTCTAGTATAAAATTAAAACTTTTTAACATTCAAAATTTTCTATGTGATTAGATCAAAAAAAGGCTATCTTCAAGCTAGATTTCTTTTTTCCAATTAAAATCGGGTCTGTGACTACTACTTATCCTCAGCTGCTGCCACCACAGAAGCCAACAAATGAAGGTAACAAAATGTTTAGGAAATGCTTCTCATGTGGTTTTTCAGAGCTGTCAAACATTGTATTTAATTCCAGTCAGACACATCCCTATGAAAGGCTTGAGCCCTAAAAAGTCCAGCAGGCTGCAGGAAGTTAGTAACAGCAGCAGGGAGTGAAGGTGCTCACTGGCTGTCCACAGGGACAACAGAGATGATGGGAAGGGGAGAGGCAGGGAGAGAATGGAGGGAAGATGATTTAGAGGATGGGCTGCACCAAGGGCTGCACTCTGCTTGGCCAAATGAGGGTCTTTCTCCAACACAGTTCCCTGGGCAGACGTGTTCTTGAGCAGAGTTTAGACAATGTTCTTGTCTAAACATTTCAGCCTTTACGAAGCTGCAAAGAAGACAGAGCAGAACTCCCATGTGAAAAGGTTCATAATCAATGTACTTCCCATGCTTTCAGTCAAGGCATTGACTTTATGCAGTGCTTGTGGAAGAGCATTCTGTGTTCTAACAAAAGTGCAATTTATGATTTGTCTGAGGCCACTGCATAGAAACTGTGGTAATAAATACTAAAGCATCCTACAAATACATAACGAAGAGATGGTCCCTGTCCTAAATAGCTTAGATTCCATCTGCGAGAGGTGGAACAATAACAGGTAGCTGTAATGGTAAATAAAGGAGTCCAAGGAAACAATAAGCTCATCAAGATAAACGAGAGATAGTGATCTTTCAATGTACTGCAGATATATTTCATTAATTATATAGCTTACTAAGAACAGAATCCCAATACAAATGCCATCAAAGCAGATGCAGAAAAATACAATGGAAGGTAACTCTGTTTTCCACTAATTAGATTGCTTTCCTTCTTGATAAAGGACTGATCAATATTGCATGCTCTCTAGATGTCTTCACATTATACGGTATTGCGAATTTAGTATTCATTTTGACTGTTGTTGCCTGTCTGCATTCGGAACTACACACTGATACAGCTCTGGAATCGAATTTTGAACAATTTAACTTAGAGAACCAAGACTGCTCTCTCTCAATTAAATAACAAAGCCACTTCATAGCTTTCCAGAAGCTATGAAATGCTATTTTCCTAAATGCCATTTTCACAACTTTTTCCAGGCTGTGGAGGACCTGAAGAATTCCCATACAAACAGAAGGAATCAAGGTCAGTGGGTGGAAAGATAGGAGTTTTGTGTTCACAAAGTGCCTCAGGGCACGCACTGCACCCCTCTGGGTGACACTCTCTCCCCTTACACAAAACCTGAGGACGCTGTGTCCACGCTGAAGAAGGTGACGTGGGCAGGAGAAGCCCATCTTCCATCTGAGCCTGTATTTCAGGGCTACCCCAGCAGCTGCAGCCTCCCTGTCCCACCTGTGCTGGACTTAAAAATGGACAGATCCACCAGAAAAAAAACCTCCGGGAGCACTTTTTAATGTACCCAGATGACTTTTCTCTGCCAATCTGCATAGGTACCGTGGGACGCGTTTCGACTCCCAGCGCTTCGCAAACCTCCTTTCCTAGTGACCCCCAAAACCCCAAAGCGCAAACCGACCTGATCGGTCGAAAGTGTCGTCGAAGACGACTCGGCAGGTGCGCCCGTTGTTCAGGATGGTTTTCGCCGCCCCGGGATCGTAGCTGGCGTGCCACGGGGAGAGACAGCTGTCGTGCCGCACCTCTTTGCTGTTGATCTCGATGGGCGACTGCTTGTCCCCCTTGGCCATGGGGTAGTTCTCATGCCAGCGCTCGGGTCCTGCGGGGGTAGGGGGGGAGGGAAAAGGCAAGGAGATGTCGCCCCGGCTCGGCCCCGGCCCGGCCCCCCCTCTCCCCACTCACCGTTGTCGCTGTCGTAGCCCCACACGGACTGGGCCATGGCGCCGCTGCCCGCGCCCCGTCCCTCACCCTTCACCCGCGGCTCTGGCGGCGGATCGCTGCCCTCCTCCCTCCCTCCTTCCTTCCCTCCCGGACCCCGGGGGCCTTTTATAGATCGCCGCGGCCCCGCGTCCTCCCCTGAGGGGTGGGCGGGCAGGG
>NW_009650064.1:10349646-10381934 GCF_000708025.1 Charadrius vociferus
CCCAAGGGAGGGTCGCAGAGCCGGGGCTGGGGTGGAGGAGCCCCTGCGTGGGGAGCTGAGCTGCAGTGGAGACACGGGGAGAGGGGAGCCAGCCAGAAGGGAACGCAATACCCCAGCCCGAGTTTTCCCTCTGCGGACAGTGCCACAGGCGTGAAGTCCGCCCCGGGTGGGTTTGGGTGAGCTCCCAGGGTGGGCAGGCTCCAGAGCTCCGGGTTCACTGCTTTCACAAATGCTTCCCTTTAATAGCTCCGAAAGGCGCTTTATCTGCCTGAGAGGAAACCTCACAACCTGCAAAACCACGCCGTTAACACAAAGCCAGCCTCTGCCAGCCCCGAAGGTGGCCATTCCTGGCTATTCAGTCAAACTCGGGTTTGGCGTTGTCTCGTCGATTCTCCTTCGTGCAGGGAGCTTAACACTGAATGCGTTTCTCGTGTTAGGCAACTTAGCAGTCAATATTTCGGTCAGGAAAACAGCTGTTTTTTTCAGATGATGGAGAGTTAGTGATCAGTGTGGTTGTGTTAGTTGGCTTTGTCTCCACATCTATGTTGAATACTCAAAGCTTTTCTTTCAAATACCAGCTTCGCCACAAGTCTCCCTTGGCTTTGTCAGTCCATGTTGTCACTGCTGCAACTGTATCTACCTCGAGCTAAATACTATCTCAGACTACATACCTCGAGCTAAATAATATCCCAAGCGAAATATTTGGGAGCCAGCCAAGAAGCATCGCGAACCATGGAGATTTCCAACATAGTTGCAACAAACTTGCTCAAATGCTCCTTGTACCCATCAGCACTGGAAAGTAGCATGGAAATAAATCTGCGGCTTTGAGAGGCTGTAAACCCTTTGTGTTGGTGAAGTACAGGGAAAAGGTTGAGAAGCTGCAATACACACAGCCTAAGATCAATTTGGTCATATTTCATGTCCCCAAACCAGCTGGAAAATAAAGGTTTCCCTTCTAGCTTACCTATGTAGAGCTAGGCTAATAGGCAACTAAATATGGGCTTTGTTTAGGGTAACTACAATGCTTTCTTTAAACTTGTTTAGTAAATTCTTCTTGCTCTGAGGTTAATCATAAGTAGACGTTGCCCCTTTGAGAGAAAGGTAGGACAAGATCACACTTAGGAAGCTTCATCTGAGAAGATTTATACAGAGATGTATATAGTATCTTTACATAGAGAAGATATGTCAGATTGAAACTCACTAAACCTTAGAAACTTACACAATATCATGAGAAGTGTACCTCTTATCATCTTTAAAGATACAAAGGTGTGCTCGTTATCAAAGCAACCTTCAGAAAATGTGGTTTCAAGTATCTTCCTTAGACAGAATTCAATTAAGAAAATGCTAGGAGGTGATTTAGGTAGAATGGTATGGAAAATGGCATCTTTTCACTTTCAAAAGGGAACTCTGAAACAAAAGAAAATACGATCTTTTACTCTGTCATCAATCAAACGGATAATGTCACATTTGTTGCAGGGACAGGCATGTAAAATTGACACCTGTTGCAATTTTAATTCAGGAAGCTTAGACATTAATCCTTTTGAGATGGTTTCTACCTCATCTTCCTAGAGAGAAACATTTGTGAGCTCATGAAATTCTAATTGGAGCAGCTCATTTTCTGTCTGTATAAACAGACAGCTTTAGTGGGCTTGTTTATTGAAGGCTCAGAGAGACTTTTAATCAACTTCATGTATACAAGGAATGCTTACTGGAGTCATTGATGGAGGTAAGGAACGTGATTTGTATTACAAAGGAAAAGGTGCAAGTCAGTTCTTTTCCTAGTGTTTCAACTCATTGCTCCACATGAGAATTTACAAGATGTTCTCTATTAAGGAGCTCCATGCCTACAGCAAAAGTCTTCATATTTTAGCTTTCCAGTGAGCTGGTCCTGTTGCACCCAGAGGAGCAGCTCTTCGTCGGCTTCTGCATAGTGCAGCTTCAAAGCACTGACCTACGTGTAAGCAACACATGCTGGGATCAACAGTGCACTGTTGTAGGTACTTGGAGTCAGCCCCAGGCGCTGAGTCATATTGCAGTGTCTCATTGGCTTTGTGGTGGTGGTATTCTTTTCCTGTTGCTTTCATCATCAAAGGGAGAGCAAAAAGAAAATGTAGTAGCTTTATCTGCACTAAAAGATAATCACAATAAAATTATTTTTGCATCCCTTAGGACCTACCTTTGCATTTATCCTTTTCTTCTGATATTGGCTCAGAAATTCATTACCATCTAACATTCATACCATTGCTTTCTCTAGGAAGTAAACTCTTCTGTTATGGAAAAGCCATTATAACTAAGAAAAGGCCACAGTTCTAAATATTTAAGAAGAGCAGTGTTACGTAGTGTGTTCACAACTGCATTGCAGCAATTTGTTTCTATTTTCTAAACCTCTGACACTTTTAGAGAGGCAACAGCCATCTGAAATAGCAAAGGCGAGAGCGTAACAGGATCAGCCTATATAATTCATGAAAAACTTCAGGATTTCTGTGAGCCCAGCTGCAGGACCTTCACCCACAGCACCGCAGCGTGCCACTAGTCATCTTTGCAATATCTTCTGAAAAGAGATGATATTATACCCATTGTTCAGGTGGAGAGCCTGAGGTACAACATTTTTAAGGACAGCATTCATAAAAGTCATCCTATAGCTCTTATACACTCTAAAAAATCTTGGCTGAAACTGTTTGAGCAGGCAAGAAGACTGAAAAGCAGCAGGGAATCCAATACAGCCCTTCTTACTCTATGCTTTAATCAGATCACGCTTGCTCAGGAACATATCTGCATGCAGTAGTACTCGGTAGCAGTATAGGACACTGCAAGTTCATATCTCTTTCATCAGAAAGATAAGGTTTGAGAAGTCAGGGAAGGAAAGGTAAGAGGAAAATAGGGGAATTGAATCAAGCTGACCAAAGCGAATGGCAGATTTCAGGAGTATCATTAATGGTTGGGGCTAAAAAGTATCAGTAAAGTCATTATCTATGATTTTAGTTGGAGAAGGAAAGCTGTGCATTTGTTCATATTGTTCTGATTTTGTCCTTTAAGGTAAAAGTGATCTAAGTGTCAACTGGAGATTGCTAGGTGAAGTGCAAGCTGAATACATACTAAATCTGGCTTCTCTCAGACGGTCCTATTAGAATGATCCAACAATACAGCACATATAATGTAAGGACTTAAGTAAAAAGCAAGTGCCATATTACGGAAAGTGATGTCATTAAAGAATGCAGCTGATGTTTCAGCTTTGAAAGATACCTGCCAGGCAGCTTCCTACCACTGCTATATGTGTAAAAATGTAATACCAAAAAGTAGTATAAACTGAACCCAGTGGATATAAACCCAGAATCTTCATGGTAAACTGCTTCTCTGTTACAGTAATAAAACCACCCATGTAAAGCAGACAAGTACATGCATCACACGTGCCTATAACTGAAGAGAAATGTGATGGGACGAAGTGAGACCGAAAGTGAGAGGTTTTAGCCTACACAGTAAGGGCAGACATGCTCTAGTCTGAAACAGGTACCCAGTGGCAGGATCACAGCTGGGCACCTGGTGACAACAGTTTACTTCAAAAGCTTATCAGAATAAATAAGACATAGTGGTCCTGTTGGATACCTAACCATAAGGTACTCTTTTATCCAAAAGGGTTTTGTACATTTGTCACCTAAATGAAAGATCAAAACAGAGGAACCAGTGCTAATTAACATGCTATAGCTATGGGACACTGTTGGACTTGCAGTTCAGATGCAGCATTTGCTTCTGCTAAACAAACAAAAGGTATACAAATAAACCATGCTTCTCTCCCTTACAAAAATACCTTACCTGAAATCATCCACACTTTCTTTGAGAATGGAAAGCAGGAATCAGAGGAGTCTGGAAAATGGCTCAGAGCCATGGCTTTACCCAGAGCACACAAAGTATGTGCAGAAGAATGATGCATGGAAAAGTGACTTACAGCAGCTTTTGGGTTCTGCCAGCCATGACTGGTTTGGTCAATACCTTGACATAACTAGAACAACCGAAGTACTGCTCCATCTCAGCATGCCAATTTCCAGCAGTCTTCAGAGGCCAGTGTGACAGCTAGGAATGGCTGACTGTAAAGGGACACACATAAGTAAATATGCCAGCAGGATGTAATTCAAGAATTCTCCTGCTCGAAGCTAAGCTTTCCAGGTTCCGCCGTGCTCAGGGCTATTTCCCACGGGTGATTTCATGCAAAGGGCTTTACCGGAGCACAGAACGTGCCCACAATGAGCACATTGTTAAATGAGCAAAAGCATTTACTCAATGCCTATGACCAATCTAAATATAAAATTTCTTCCACTATATTTAATAGCTTGTGGAAGAAAACAATACAACAGAAAGGAATCTGTTAATACACAATATGGAAGGGGCAGCAACGTGTTTGAACATATTGCACATTGCATGCCAGGCAGTGCAAGAAAGGCATGTCACTCAGTGCTTTTGATTGAGGGATGCCATGGTGGCATGCCATAGCCAAAAAGCCAAATTGTCATATGCCTTCCACTTCGCTGAGATGCCACGCTATGGAAAACATTGCAGGCATGAATGGAAACCCCCATTGACGGCCAGATGTATGTTGGAAGATCTGCCAAAGGAAAAAGAAAAGCATATTGGGTCAGTTTTGTTGTTTTTTATACACCATGACTTCTTTAGCTTTATTTATGTTATTTGATGAAAAACAGAATGTAGCATATCTAGACAAATATTAGGCAGTCTTTTAATGCATCTTTCAATTTCAGAAGGCATATAACTCAGCAGTCTGCAGCTCAGACTCTAGGACCTTGCTTGCAAAATCACATCATTCTCCTGTTGTGGCTCAGAACCTACATTACCATTTGCAGAACTTAATATTCAGTCCATGAGATACAATAAACATGGAAACAATGAGCCAGACTTCAGATTTAGCAGAAGGAACTAAAAGGTAAACAAGTTTTCCTTGTGGCAATCTATTAAAATGAGCACAGACTTAAAAGAGTATCAGAAGACAAAAAAAAAAAGAGGTAAATTTATTGAATATCACATGCAGAACTGATACAACAAAAATATACTGAATGTTTGAGACGTATCTTCCAGATCTGAAAAATTAAACTGATGAACTCTGCAGGAAGATGACTCTTCTGTTTTTCCCATAGGGATTTGCTTGTATGGCATTCACACTGAAATCCAAATCTGAGCTGGGCTGTCTACTTTTATACACACTGGCACAGTCTGACTTGAAATAATCCAAGTATGAGAATCTGACCTATACTGTTTGCTTTTATAAGCTCTGGACGTGTCTGTTTGGAAATTCCAGCAGTTTGGCAACTCTTTCATATCAAGGTAGAGTTTTATGTATGACCTTCATTTTGCATGATACTCTGGCATTAACATCTACCTGGGAATAGTCCTAACCAGACCATAGAAATGCGAAGATGAGGCAGGAGGAGTTCATAAGAGCTTTACAAAAGACATCTCAATGATGTATGTCACATAGTTAACGATGCAGCAAATCAGAAATACTTCAGACATATTTTCCAGTGAGACACATACTCCTAAAAGAGAATTTTATAAGAAAATCATTGGATGTGTTTCCAGCTCTTGAAATATGCCCTCTGCAGGCAGCGGAGTTTTCAGCTCTTAATCATCTTCCAGAAATCCCTTGAGATGCCCGTCTCCCAAAGCCCTGAGAGTCACTCCTTATGAATCCATACCATTTGTGCACTTTGAAAGGTCAGAGGACAGCATCCCATTTCTATCAACACCTGTGCTTCTCTTCACTTTAATGGAGTGAAGATTTCACTCTGAGACCACAAAACAACTTTGAAAGCATCATCTGTAGGTCATAAAAAGATAACTTGATGTTTGGAAGTATAAACATTTATATCTGTATAGCAAGCGTAAGGAGTATGTAATTAAAAAGGAGTCAGTATAAAGAACCCCATGCTTGTCAAATACACAAATTGCAGCAACACATACTGAAGAGCAGGTATTACCAGAAGAAAGGGAAAAAATACATAAGAAAAAGCCTTCAGTAACTGAGAAACAATAATGGCTGGAAATATTAATTTTCTTCTCAGAGGAACAGTTTAAGAAGTTAACAATATATCAAAACCATTTTTTTAAACGAACCCTACAGAAGCAGACTAAAAGAATGATATGCAGTGATCCTAGGATGTATCTTTAAAAACCTGTCTGAGGTTACAGTAAAAGAGCAATACCTCATTTTGCAGTTGGCAGTACGTTACAGTCTTATAGACAAAAATCCTCAGATTCCATCCTTTGCATTCTAAGTCTCATTTCTATGAATTTATACCCATGTATCTCCACGGGCTCCTCAACAACATTCAGCTTTCTCTAGCATGACCGCTTACAAGCTTGGGCTATGGATTCTACAACAATTCTGCCCTTCAAAGTTGCCAGTACAAGTAACTGAAATGCTATTGGTCTTACAGTTCAGCATGACTCAGTGCAGTGGTCTGTCCAACACAAAAGATTTTGCTAGTTTCTGTCCCTCCGTTCCTACCTTTTTGTGTCTTTCAGTTCCTACATGTCTTTCTTCAAACTTCTTTCTCTGTGGTGTTACTCTCCATTCTCCACAAATGTGTTGGTTGCCCAATGCATCTTTACATTAAATATTTTGAAAAAAAAAACCCCACCTACTCTTTTTTCTCCTGAACGGGTGCCAAGACTTCTTGATTGGTTTTGTTGATTGATGCTAGACATTTTTTATGTGATCCGATCAAACTCTGCCATTCAAATCTCGTAGTCATTTCAGTGACTTTACAAACCCACAGTAGTGCTAAGGTACAGAAATATGTTTGAAGTATGGAGCCAAAGTAGTCAGACCTTTTCAGAACTAACCCCTTGACTCTTGACCTTAAGGATGCTCCAGTGCTACCTATAAACGCAGTAAAAAATACCAATGTAATACTTACCTTTCGGACATTTTAATTGAGGGTTTTTTATTAGTAAACCCTTTATGTCACTGTGGAACTGTTATTCCTAGACAAGGACAGAATATTTTCTGGCACAAACACTCCACATCTTCATAACTTGTCTGCAAAGAAGACTAGTAAGGGGCTTGATGTGATAAGCTAGAGGTAAATAAGGAAATGATGCTTCATGCTTGCAATGAAGACAGTGACTACTGTTACATTGTGCTGCACGTCAGGCTTTTTTTGAAACAGTAACAGCATCATACCAAGGAGTGATACTGAGAAGTGCCCTCTGGTATTTGCTGCTTCTGCCACTACAGTAATGGTCACAGCTTATAATCAACACATAAAAAGCTCAGTAATAGTCGACACTGAAACTCCTTTTGTTATCCTGGCTTGGGAGCCCTAACCCAGAGCATGCAGCACTTTCTGCTGGTAGCTGCATGTGTGATCTGGAACTTCAGACTTTGGCCCTCCCAACAGCCGTGATTGTATCTCCTCTCCTCATTGTCACAGCTCACAGACACAGATCCTAATCACTGTCATCATAGGAGAACACAATTTTGACTGAGGAAAGCGGTTGACAACACAAATAATCATCTTTGATTCTTCACATTTGCTTGGTGCTGGGATGCTGTCTTTCCCTCAATTCTAGTGATTTCAAGAAACTCTTCTTTCTACAGTCAACCGTTCTAGACTTTAGATATGCTGTTGTTGTCTTCAGAGTTAAGATCAACAAAACCTTTGTGTTCAGGATGAACACTGAGGTGCATTCTCTGAGAACATGAATGATGCACCAGTTCACTACTGCACAACCCAGATACAAAATGTAACTGATCTGATTCCTTAGTAGATCTTATTGCTTAGTTTAAAGAACTATGCTGGGCTGAAATGGAGAAATGAGGAGTAAATGTACGATAACAAAGAAACACTGATCAGGAAATACCTACAAGAAGTCTCAAGCCAGTCAATACAAGTGGTTCATATAACCAAGCAGTATCTGCCAAGTTCTCAAACATCCCACAGCAAAGATTTCTCAGCTATTCAGAAAGCAAATTCCCCCAGGACAGTGAAACTGTAGTGAAAGGGATATGACATGAAATAATAAGCCATTAAATCTAGTCCTGTCTCTTAACGCTCATGTCCTCTGAGGACCTGTGCATTTCAATCCCCGGCCAGTGTTCACAAATAACAGTGTTCTGTATTTGTGCAGAGAGTACACCACCCTACTCCCTGTCTCAGAAGACTTTGGTAAAGATGAGTAACATGATTACTGCAAACTCTTTTACTCATCAATACAGCTGCACAAATGCCGAATGTTAGCTACCTACTTGTTACAGCAACACCTTTACCGAAGGGGGGAAACCTGATCTGTTCTGGGTGTCCACACTGCACAGCATCACTAATCTACTTCATTGTTTTCTTGTAGAGTTGCGTTCTGCAAGTAGTATGCTGGGTGGAAAAAACAGCAGATTGCATCCCCACAGCAACCTGAAATTTATGTTTGTATTTCTCAGTCTGCATCCCTAAACATCAGTGTTTTTAAAGCCAGTTTCACTATTCAGTCTTCTGAGTGCTTCTGGCTGAGCATTTTCCCAGGTTTAACTACATGCTTTTTACAAAAGTTCTCTACAGAAATTATAGCAAAGTATTTTAAGGCATTGGACCTGGAAAATATTTTTCTAACCTTGCATGACCATACCTTTCTTGACAAAGGCAATGAACCCAGTGTTTCAATTATAGGTCTTACACACACAATTGGGCAACAAGCCAACAATTTTCATCTGTGTATTCCAGGACCAGTAGCATTTGTTTAGCTATAAATTCAGAGATGCTGTAGGTTATGGTGTTCTGTCAGGACTGGGAGAATACATGCCATGATTAAGCCCTTTCTCAAAATAGTTTAATCTAATTAATCACTTCCCAATTAAACTCCAGAGACTAAAACCTAATAAAATGTAACAAAATTAGGTATTTCTGATGGGAGATCAAGAAGGGAGCATATGCTACTGCACTCATTATTTGTCTTCCAGCTCAGCAGCCAAGTCTTACATCTTACTACTACATAAAGGAAAGGAAGAGATTACGCTAGAGGAACATTACAGTCATGCAACATATGTCTTTTCCCTCTCTCACCTGGAATGTCTAGTATTAGTTTGGACAAAGCAAGAATAAAGTACAAGACACATCTTGAATTTCTCAGGAGGCTAGAAGTGGATGACACTTCTGCCTCCAGCTTTTATATTTTGTCATTTGAATATACTAACCTGTAAAAGTAGATGCAATCTATCTTTAAATGTGGATATGTCTTCATTTTTTTGGTAATAAATTTTCATACACAGAGAACACATATACTTTTGTAATGAAAATATGTTTGCATATGTATACAAATAACTTCTTAATACTGGATCCCAAGTAATGAAAAATAAAAAAATTTGAATAAACATTAGAGGCACCAGAAGTAGTATCATAAGTGAAATTCTCTGTATTAATGTCAGTCGTCAATTGCTAAACAGAAAATTAAAACCAAAAACAAGGTAAGAAAAAAGGTATTTTGAGCTAAACCAATTTTTAAATCCACTTCTGTCACTGACATGATTTTCATCATTTGGCTTATTTTGATTTTTTAAAAATAAATTTAGTTTGAAAATACAGCGTTGCTTAACAAAATGAATGTGTCAAAACAAAATGTTTAGTATTTCTCCCATTCTTTTCAACAATCCCTATCACCCGTTTCCTCTTAACCCCCTCATGAGAAACTGCATAACCTACCTTCCTAAAAAATTTTGTTCAGCTCTGCTCTCAGTTGTGTTACTTCAAAACCCCGGGAACTGTCTAAGATTCCAAACAGACTTACCCTTCTAGGTGCGACAAATGAACAAAGGTCTGTAAACATGAATACCTGCTGTGAAAGGCAAGATTTCAGTGATGAGGCTCTTAATTTTTATGCAGATCCTCCTATCACCCACAGATAACTCCCTTTCTCAATGCAAAGTCCAGTGACTTGTTTTCACATGCCTTCACCTATGATGATCTGGGAAGGAAAGGCAGATAAGGGTTTTCCTCTGTCAGCCAAACGGTGCTTACTTCAGCAATGATGAAGTAATTATGATTTTTAAAAGGGATTTTTCCTTCTTGAAAATCAGTCAAAAAGAATTTCTGATCGGCTGTTTAGATCAGCTGGTACAACTGCGAGCTGGTGCAACTGTAAACAATCCTTGCACATGCTTTCATGGAGTGCTACTAACAGTTTCTTAAAAACACATCTCACAAGGACTGAAGAAAATCCTCATTCTGTAGTGCCACCCTTCTTTTCAAAAGGTTTATCTTCTGAACAAGTTTCTCAGTTTGCACAGAACCAGAGAACCCAAGGCAGAAAAGAGTAACAGCAGAGTTTTATACTATTGACAGAAAATCTGATGCCCAGATAAGCCTGCAGAATATTAACAACAGCTTTTCAATAAAAGAGCAAGTTATGATATGTTCTAATGCTAATGTTTTACTCTGAATTCCAGCAAACTAAACTCCCCAATGTTAAAGGACAATAAACCAAACCTGATAAAAGTTACCTTGTCACAAAAATGCGTAAGATCACCCTTGTCTTATATTAAAAAAGCCCCAGTCTTGCACCGTTTGTTCAATAGGTGGTTACCCTGGACCTTGGGCTGGTAACTGGAGTGTTGAAGGATACTATAAACACAATTGCTGTTGGGAGGAGTAGGGAGGGCAGAATATTAGCTTTGTAATTAATTTCTGTTTTGCTCAGCTATTTTGCTGTGGTACTCCAGGTTGCCCTGTGCTCAACAAAGAAAAATGTTTAAATAATGCCATAATCTCAGTATCCAATGCATTGTTCTTAAGTTTTTATTTCTACTTCTCTAAGTTTAATAAAGGTCTGTGTTTAACTACATCTTTGAGTACAACAAAATAAAAAATTTTAATCTTGTAAAAAAAATGTATTTAGTATGGTGAAATAAGAGATAATCTACCCAAAACAGAGAAGCAAATACGAAGAGTTCCATTTAAACAACTGGATGCATAGTTCGTGAAGCCAAGTAACCCTTATCCAACACAATCCCTAAAGCTGAGGTCTTAAAGCATCTCATATGGACTAGCAGTGCTCTAAACCCAGAAGGTTTTGGGTTTTTTAAAATTACTTAAGTCTCCGTATTTCATTAGGCACAGGACAACACCTTCATTAAGCACTGCTGAATTTATCAGCTTTGACAGTGGTCTTTTGCTTTTGGTAATAATATATGGCTTTCCTTTTGTGGGGTGCTAGTCTACTGACTAACATCTAATAACACTGGCTACTAAGCATCCTGAAGTACCGGAAAGCGGACATTCTGGATGTATGGAGTAATTTGATACCCGCACAAGGCACTGTCATTCTGCCCGTGTTTGGTCTGTCTACTGTATTTGACGTACAGCAAGTTGGCTGTGCACGTGCGGATCAGTAAGTGCAGTACACATGCAGCAGGTTGGACGTGTTCTGCATTTACTGCCTACACGCTGCACAGAGCTAAGAGGACCACAGCTCTGCTGGATTCACTCCTCACCCACAGGAGATTTGCTTCCTCTTGGGGGGTTTTGCTGGTTTTAGGAATGTCTTCTTAAAATCTTTCATACACGGAAAAGCCTGAGGAAGCATTATTAATTGTCTCCTTACCCTGCTGCCAAAGCGTTTTCTAATTGCACAGCCAACTTTTAGCAGGCTATTGGTGTTGCTGGTCCTCCTCGTATGAAAATACTCACCTCAAGCTGTGGTTCAGGAAGCCCAAGGTCACATACAAAAGTGTTTCTCCACCAAAGGTTTGTATTTTAAGCATACAGGTTATTTACAGAACCCAATTGCTAATTTGGAGTTTTTCTGGTTTTCAGAGAGAAGATGCAGTAGAAACTGATGTCTCTCCTTCGACAGCCACCATTGTAGCTCTAGTGCCTCAGTGAAAGGCAAGTCACATTCCCAGTGTGGAAAACCTCCTTATGGATCACATAAGATATACTTATGATCTATCATCCACACAGATCATTACTCTTAGCATTGACTCAGAATCACTGAGATTTGCTATTACTAGATAGTCACTTAGATATTCAGTGAGTCGTTTGCTTCTATGGCCTAGTAAATAAAGCTTTCATTTATTGAATGCAAAGAGGAAGAAAACAGGAGTTCAACAGACCACTGATACACTGTCACAGTGGCAGATTTGTGCTATGGAGGACAAATGCTTGCAAGATAGTCTCAGACCCTCCTCTGCCCCCAAAATTAGAGAAAAGGACTGCTGCTAGCCAGCTAAGCCATCTAGCACACAAGCCCAACCTAAGAGAGAATTTAAGAACACTCAGAATTTTAAGTTTATAACCAGTTCTTTTGATTTCAGTTGGAGTGCTCACACTTTAAAGATGCTTGTACTCTTTATAGACACAGTTTATGTGAGTAACATTTTTTGTCACAGATACTGGAGTTTTATTTTAAATAACAGTGGTCTGCTTTTAAAGTCACATACGTTTCACTTTTGAAGAAACTATGGATTTTTCTCAAAAATTAATGTAACTTGATCTTGTTATGGAATTAGCTTACCAGATGTTCTTTGGGTGTGCTGGGGTGGACTTGGGAGAATCAAGCCTGCACTTCTTTATTCAGTCAATGCATGTCTCAGCTGAGCACTTTATTTGTGTTCTCCTGCATCTCAAGCAGATGGTACAAACTGCTTGTCCTTTGTAAGACAGCATTAACCACACGCCTGAAAAGCCTTCACATTGCTAGTAGTCCTGCTTCTTCTCTGGTGCTTCCCCCTGTTACCCACGAGTCAACAGCACAGGCCAAGCCACATCTGCTGGTCCTCTATGAGAGGAAGGATCTCCCATGCCCCTTCACTTATTCTCCATCAGGGTTTGAACTGTTGCATATTTGTGTACTTTGAAAACTCTCTAGGGACAGAGAGTAAGATTCATGCAGAACAGACACAGTCATCCTTCATCAGGTTATTAAGTTAATACCATAAATACTTGTAAATAGTAAATAAAACAGCAATGAAACCACTTCTGAGAAAAGTAAGCTTGCTTCTAAGAGACAAGGGATTCTGTTGTCTTCAGCAATCCATCTGCTTTCTTCAGAATTTACAGCACAGCTTAGAGATTAAAGAAGCATCACCTGTGGACATGTAAATAAAATCAACATAAATTGGTGACAGTTTATTTTGATGTGCTTATTATATTACAGTATAATAAGTAAACAATCCTTCAGCAATCACAGCATCATTAAAGGAAAAATATATGTTTCAGAGAGTTTACAAGATTGTTGTGAATAATGGCAGATGACACTGTGTTATAAGATTTGTTTCTCTCTCTGCACTTACTACATGATACTTGATCTCACTATGGTATTGCACTTTGGAATGGAAAAAACCCAACAGTTTAGTTAGGCTTTTAGGAAGCATTAGCTAATTATAGCTTTTATAATCCCCTTCATTTAGAACTAGTGTCCTGTTTGTAATAGTTGAGATCATCCCCATTTTGCAACTTCCCACACAGTCATTTGCTGGATAACCAGTTTTTCCTACAAAGATACATCTCTGAACTGTCATTCTATTAGTTTATCTTACCAAAGTGATAGATTCTGGACTGTTTGCTGTTTCACTTTAGTCACATGATTGATTTCACTACAGATTAAAAATCAGAAAACAGCCATTATCTATGTATGTCTTAATCCAAATGCAATGAATTATAAAAAACATTGCACAACAATGTTCAAAATTCCCTAGGCGATGCCTACATCTCTGACTCATTCCTCTTATCTTTAACTCCTGACGTGTTCTCTACACAACACATTCTTTGATTTCTATAACGGGTCATAGAAAATAAACAGAAAATAAACCAGCTTTGCTGAAACTCAATACAATTCTTATCTAGTGTTCCAATATTTTTCATAGTGACAGGGAAATGCTTTATAACATTCCAGACAAAACTGCAGTCACAGGACCATAAAAATGCTCAGGTTGGAAGGGACCTCAGGTGGTCATCCAGTCCAACCTGCTGTGCAAATAGCAGCCCCAAACTATCTCACATATGTTTTAGAACATATATTAAATTGACATGTATTAGTTTCACCTAACATATGACCTGCTTGCAAAATTTATTCTTAAAACTGTTGCTAAAATTTCATTTCACTTACTGATACAAATTTTGGAAAGATATAGAAGAACTAGTGGTCTCAGTAGTCTCTGGATGGAATAAATATACTTCTGGAATGATTGGCCATGTAAAAATAAATGTGTAGGGTTAATGTACAAGAACCATCCAGGTACAATGCATGCAGATGTTCAATAAGACAACAGTGAAACAATAAGGGGAAATAATATACCTGAAGTCCAAAGCTTCGCATTAGATAAGGTTGACCTGCCTACAAGGATAGCAGGTTTCGGTGCAAAGGCAACAACAGCATCACATGGACAATTGAGAAAACATCCAGAGCACTCCTTCTGTAAGAAAAATAGTGAACAGAAATTCCGTGCTTGCTGTATTTGACAGAGAGCAACACAAAGATGAGAAAAAGAAGGACCAATCTTCACTTATCATTAGTATCTCCATCAAAGTGCAAAACAATTATTATAAAGGACAGAAATATTTTAGAGCTAACATCAAGCAGTGCTAAGATAGCTTTGTTCTACATATCCGTATTAGGGGTTCTTAAGGTGTGTAAGTGAGGGAGCCACAGGCTACAACTTTTCTCCCACCATGTTCTTCTACACATGTATTTCCTTTCCATCTTTCCGCGTCTTCAGTTCCAGTCTGGCGCCATGTTATTCTGCACCTCTCAGATTTATTTCTGCATACCTAACACTTCTGCAGACCCTCCATTTCCTCTTGGCATCTTACAGTCTCCCCCCAGACTCTTCACAATTTCTTGTTCAGTTTCTAAAACACAGAACCCAAAATATCTTTATTTAGAACTGTTTTCTTGTCACTTCAGAAAGCTGTCAGAGAGTTATTGAGACCATCTGAGTGGTTTTAATCTTCCATTAAAAAACACAAGGGTATAGTCATTTTGAATAAGAGCAAGCATTTTTTAAGACACAGCTACTGGGAAATACAAGATTGGGCAAAACTGCAAAGAAACACAAAGAATGTGAATTCTTCATGAAAGTAATGATTCCAATTTTTTACGACCTATCCTGCCAGGTAAAGATGTTCTTCAGAGCTCAAGTGAAATAGCTGGGACACTCTGTCATGGTGTCCCACGTCCCTGCTCTCTCAGCGTGCAATGGGGAGGGCAATGGCCAGGGAGATGGTAAGGGACAGTGGGATTTTTTTCAGGATTTCTTCTTAACTTCTCTAAAGAGGTAAGAGTGTGAATACACAGGTGTGCCATCATGCACTTCTCTCCCTTCAGTAACACTCTTGCTTTCTGTCTGTTGTCAAGCTGAGATCAAATCACTGGCTCCTTTCCTCTATCTCAGTCTGTTTACATGTTTCAGGTTTTCAAGGCCATCTCTGCACAGAAGAGGGCTGGAAAACTTTTCTTTTTTTAAACTGAGAGGAGACCTGCAGTCTGCTCTGTTGACCTGGGTCTCACACGATTCTCTCTGATCCTTTGCCAGTACACCAGAGTTTATTTTTTTGTTGCCTCTGTGAGAGGAGTAGGATAACTAGGTAGTACAGAGTGTGATTTCATGGTGGCAGGGAGCACAAAATGTGTGCTTAATCTAAACTGCAATAGAAACTAGGAGAAACAGGGCCAGCAGGTCCTATTTTTGACATTTTCAGGCACATCAGGCTATTATCAGAAATTTGGAAAAGCTGCTGTTCATTTAAGAATAGAAAAGATACCATGATTGATTTATTAAAACCAACGAATTCCTGTTACTCCTGTTTAGCATCATGGGGCTCAGTTGCATCCCAGTGGAACGTCCAGCAGTGAAGATGGTTATGGAATAAAAATATGCCATTTCTTGAGAAAACCTTGCTCAATTTCTGTACAATTTGCATTAAATCTTGATCATTTGTCACATTCCTGTGCCACTTCTGGTTTACACGCTGGGATGTCCCAACTGGGATGCCTGCTAGTTTCACTTCTGTAACAACTCTACACAGGGCTGAGGTGGTTTTTTTTAGTGAACTACAGAAACAGAGTGTCTGTAGGTGGCGGAGTTGATCTAATGATTCTGGGTTACTCATGAATTCTGTGCCATTCCTGAAACTACTTCTGTTTCTTAACAAATATGATTCTTAGATTGCAATTGTTAAGTTGTGGTAGGTTTTGAATGTGCCCCGGTGAAAAAGGAAAGGTACCAACAAGTCGTGCTGTGCACCAGCCCGTCTGCCCACGTGCCCTCAGGCAGCTGGGTATGTTTGGATACTTCTACAGCTTGCACTATGCTTGTGAAGTTCAATGTGGAGCATAAAAAGAGAGAACACTGCTAGCATAATAGTATCTTTAGAATGGAAATCAGTGAAACTACATCTATGGTACATAAATATGTTTATTTGCATAGCTACATATTTTCATTTTACATTTGTAACAAAACTTGCATGTGTTACTTGTGCAGGGTTTTTTTTTTTTAGCAGTTCAGTAGCTCAAAATTAGAAATACTTTTGCAAAACAGCTGACACCGAAATTATGATTTTTTTTCCTGTCCCTTTACTACTAAGAACTTTTTTTGAGAAACTGTGACATAAGCGCTGCATCCCCAACTGGCTGACAGAAATTATTCTTCGTAACTATCACCAACGTGGACAGTAAAATTAAAAGGCATGGCAAATTAAAGTCAGAATAGCTGGTCAGAAATATAGCCGAATAAGTCCTGAATTGAGTTTTAAGCAGCATTTGATGAAAAGAGGTTCAACAATAATAAAAAAAAATAAATAACCTTTTCAGTAGCCATATACCGTTTGTTTTGCTACTGCTATTTTGGGAGAAGAATTAGCACTTTTTTACTCACTCTTTCTGAAGAAAACATGAGTTTTAATGCCTTGTCGCTGACAAAAGAAAAAGAAACTTCTCAGAATTTCTGCTGCTCCCGTTTTTCATGGCTTAGGCTCTTAGGAGACCAGAAACAAAAAAAATATTCTGAGCCACCCAATGCAGCTTACAATAAAATGCAAATTAAATCTTTCTGTAGCCTTTTGACAAAAATCCTAATTTTGAAATTGCTTTTGGGCAACAACCCTACCCTATTCAAATAGTTATGTTAGAATATGTCTTTGAATTGTGCCTTTTCACCCATGTTTCAGGTCAAAGGTATACTGGCTAAGTTTCTTACTGCTATTTCCTCACTGTGCTCAAGCAAGCAGCAGAGGGCACAGCTCCCTGTTGAAAGCCTTCCAGGCAGGAGATTGTGTGACTGTGCCTCATCCTGCTTAAGATGTTTTCTGTCTATCAGGAGCGAAGTTCGGATTAAAACACTCCAGTTTCCACAGTCAGTAACACTCCTGAAAGAAAGCATTTCTCTTTTGCTGTTTATCCAACCATCAATTCCGTACAAAATTATGAGATCTAGTTATGCTTAATGCAACTTCAAGAATATAGGTGTTATCACAGACCACAGAATTACACATTGTTTTATACAGAACTCAAAAAATTGAATATGCTTGGTTACCTTGGACAAACATCTACTCCATAGATACAGCTCAAACTTATTCACAAGCAATAGCAGTAATGCTTGGCAAAGCTATATTCCAACTGATCAGCAGCTCCAACTGAAGGGTCCAAATCCTGAAAATGTATCATGCAGGTAACAATTTTCAGCAGTCCTATGGCACAGAAATGTGATTTCCAACTTCTGCCCCCAAGTCCTGGGGTCTATGGATTCTTTTCAAGGCGAAAGACAACCGAGAAGAGCAAACCTGCTTTCGGTAGGCTTTTATTTTCTTTATCTTTGCCAGTAAATGTTGAAGCATCTGGAAATGAAAGGGCTGAAACACCCTCATACCTGGCAAGCAAAATGTACTATCATAGCAGTCTGTCTTTCTCGTTTATATGTTTTATCCATACACCAGATTAAGTCTGTTGCAGCTATATATGCTTCTTTCCTATTAAGGTACAGAATTAAAAGAAAAAAACCCCATTATTTCTGATACAGATTGTTTAATTTGTATCAATATCACTGCAAATAATAAAATTTGAATTTATTACCATGCCATGTCCACCCTATGAGGTTGATTTTTGGCCATTTTCTTCCCCCTACAAATCTGTTCTGATATTTAAATGTATTAGGTCAAATTCAATACATTCCCTGAGTATAAGGTGCATAATGACATTTACAACGTTTTGCTGTTATTTGCTAGAAAATATAGACTACATAGGCTCACAGAACACCTGGTAACAAGAAAAGATTATGGATACTTCATTATTTGAACACAACCTTTTTTCCTTGCTTCAGACTTTGGCTGTTCTCATAACTGGGACAAGGAGTTACAGGACGGATACTTTTATATTTTATAGGTCTGTGTGCAAATAAAAATAGAGATGTATTATCTTTCATCACTTGAAATTAAATGCTCAGTTAGTATTAAAAGCCTAAAGCTGTAGTCCATAGCAGATAAAACTCCCCAGTTAAGCTGGCACTTTTCACCTCACGAAGAGGGGCCAGGTTTGATCCTATCCACAATAACCAGCCGTGCATAGACAAACAGAGCTGTATCTCTCCCATTAGCAAAGCCCAGTGCAGGAAGCAGGCACCAGGTAATATGAGACAATAGCTCTTTCACAACCATTGGGGTCCTATTATCTCCCATCTTTATGCCACAGGTCACTATTTACTATGACTTATTTTATTTTTAAGACGATCCTACTGTTGCACCCTATGCAGTACTTCGCACAAACGTGCTGAGCTTCCACAGATCAAGCGATGCCTGATGGCTTGGGAGTGCCTGCCTTCCACTTCACTCCAAAACTTTCATAACTTTGCAACTTTCCTCCCATTAGTTCACTTACAATGGCTATAAGGGAAGATCATCTAATACAGCTTATTTAATTTTGACCAGAGCATTACAAATAACAGTGTCTTGATTCTCTGTAGACACTGACTAAAAAGGATCATTACGAAAGCTAGTGAAATATGTTTGAAACTTCTTCTTTTCACAAATCAATTCACTATCAAGATACGTATTATTTGGCACTTAAAAAACAAAAAAAATCCTTTGAACGCTTTTGTAATTTTATATTTTTTAGAAAAGTTTTCTGTTTTTTTCTGGCCAGTGTCCTTAAAATAAGACTATTTTACATTCATTCCTATACTATGTTCATTTTTAATTTCATATTTGCAGAAAAGGTCAATAGGTGTCCTGCTATGCATAAAGTTAGACACGGCTATAGTGGCTTGCAAGTTCAGAGCTTTAGAGATTAAAACTTTGTCCACACTCATCTGGAAAGCCAGGGATCCACTTCTATTTATACTGTGAAGATTTTGCCGAGGATATCACATTTCTTTAATCCCAGTTTCCTGGAAAGGTGCTAACACTTTCCCTGCAGAGTGTGGAGAGGCTAAAATGTGTAGGCAATAATCAGCGGTTGATGGAATACAGGCTTGTGTTTTAAGAAGCTTATTATCATCCACGATCCTCAGCCTTCTTATGTCTTGTACTGCTGGGACATTTTTTGTGGTTGCTGTCTCAGCGATTTATTCCCATAGTTCTAATGCATTAGTATAATGTGACAATGTCTGGACTACAAGTACTCTGGAGGAATGCGTAAGAGCCACAAAAATTATTATAAAATGCTTTAAATCATATTACTTTAACTTACATTTGTAGAAAATTAACTTCAATCCCTATTGCAATTTGTAAAAAGCTTTTATTTTGGAAAAAAAAATCAGTGCTCTTTGAATTCAGAAGTCTTCCCTCCTAGCACGAAGTTGTAAAAAGCCTTGAAATGGTTTTTGTCAGGTAGAAGCGGGAACTGAAAGAAGTTGCCAAAATAACAAGTGCTGTGCAACAAGCAGTAAGATATCAGCCATCCTTCCTAAGTTGCATCATCTTAGTTCCTGGGACTTTGCTCAAAGTCAAATTTAATTTCTTTGTCATCTGGAGAAAGGCTGATTGTAGCCACATTTTAACTTCAGGAATTAAAAAAAGTGGCAAACCTGTTTAAAGAAATACTGGATTCTTTTCCTTTGAATCTTGGTTCATAAGCTTTTTGTGAACTCAGGAGCTCCTTCATAACATTAACTTATCCTCTACATTCATGCAGAAAAAAAAAATAATGTTTTAGACAGGTTTTAGTTTAAAGTTCTAAGAACCAGCAGCTTAGACTAATGAAAAAACACTAGTAATTAAATATTTTAGCAACAGTGACAGTTAAAAGCTGAAGTGCACTTAGGGAGGTATAAAAGGGTGTAACGGGAGGAATCATAAGCCACTTGTGTTGGGTTTCAAGAAGCAAACCAGTTGTTGTGTCAGTCACACACAGTCCACTGCATTTAAATCGAAGGTCTAGAATTACTTTAGAGCCTGGCTGATGAGACAGTAAAAAGGTCACAATTCTGAAATCTTGGCTCCTCTTCCAAGAGATCATTTTACTGAATCTCTGCCATGCTCACCTCGCGCAGAAAGAATATTTTTCATAGTCAGAAAATTGACATTGATTATCTGATCAAGGAAGAGATACTATGGCAATTTTTCCACATTATGTTCCCATTGCGTCTGTCTAACAAGACAAGATTTATATTTCCTTTGGCTATTATTTCTAAAACTTCATTCCTTTCTTTGTTAGAAAATTCAAATGATCTTGTCCCACACTTCCATATTCTTTGTCACTGAATTTCTTTATATTATCTTGTCTCCATATCATGCTGCAACACACCATCTGTTTCGCTCAAACCACAAACACAATTTCAGTCTCTCTGAATGAGTCCTGTATAGCTGGTCACTCGTTTTTTTCAGCAGTCCAGCTGATAGATCTTGACCGCTGACAGAAGGTCTTTGATATTATGTATGTAACTAACTCACAATGACCAACACTGTCTACAGATGACTGATAGCAGACAAGGATTCAAGGAGTCTCTGTCTCTTTCACCCTGCTGTGAGTGCGAACAACTGCAGTCGATTTGGTGCTGTGGTTCTCATAGGATTGAAGGAATTATTCCTGCATTATTCCAAAGGAACGGTGATAATTGACATCAGCTCTGGTCAAGAGTCAGGATTGCTGTTCTGCAAGAAACTCATTCTGTTTCAAAACAGTTCTTTCAAGAATTTACAAATTTTACTGATGGCTGCTAAATCCTTCCACATATACATTCAAAAGAGTTCTGATTCTTAAAATGAAAAACTCTTGAGCCATGTACACCTTTGCCCCAATGTACCAGGCTTATCTGTCCCTCCAGGACTCTTAACAGTCCTAGGGGACAGGCAGGAAGCTGGGCCAGTTCCATGTCATTAATTACCCTGTAACTTGGACTCAAACCCTAAATCTTCTCCTGCAGCAGGAGAGATGCTGCAAGTCCTGAGTGCCTGGGATGAAAGTGGGTTTTTCAGGGCTCCTGAGCTGCCTGCCTTATGACTTCGTTCTCCAGATCGGTGGGTTGAATCTTTTTAGTGTCTGGAGCCAGGTTTGGTTTCCAAAGCCTCAAAAATTAGTCACCAACACCACTCTTTCAGCGCTAAACATGGCAGTAATTTATCACAGCCATTCCAGACCATAGCAGTCAAGACAGGCCTCCCAGTTCCCCTTGCCCCAACAGGGTGCCGAAGGCTTGACACAAGCCTGGTTACTGAGGTCTTCAGACTCCCTGCTGGCCAACCACAAGTTAATAACTGGCCAGGTCCAGCATACCTAATATTTCCAGTTGATCTATTAGCTTGGCTGTCTTCATTTCTCACATAGGTTACATAGCAAGGTTGCCCAAGGACCGTAAATTGTGCACCCAGAAATTTCATGATGTAATGAAACACTGATATCATTTTAGTAATCTGACTAGGAAGTTGGTCAGGGACTAAGCAGGTGAAGCTGCCTGTCTTTCAGCACAATTTTGTGGTGGCAATTTTCCTTTGAACATTCTCCATTCTAATAAAACCATTTCTGAACAACAACAAAAAAATAACATAAAACTGCAATGCACCTATAACTGGGACGCACCTAAAAGCTGTCATATTCCTAGGCACCAATGCCACAAGTTTTACAGGTTATAACATTACTTGCACAATGGTATCTGAAATTCCTGACGTCAGCTGTGGACATCTGCAAAGGCAGATATCAGTAGTTTCTTATTACTGAGAATACTCTGTAAGAAAAACAGGAAAATGTCAACAGGTTCCATTTTTGCAACGCAGGATGACAAGGCAATGCTTACATAGTCTATGATAAACCTTCTTTTATATAGAAATAATTACTCCATACACTCATTTCAAATGGTTACAAATATAGATAATACCACAACTATTTAACTACACTGCAGTACTTGTCGAGCATATGGTCCTAAAAATACAATCCTGCTTTTAAGCATGTATGAGACAGAGCTTAATCCAGGCAAAATCCCATATGTATTAGTAGAACTTAGCTTTAAAACAGAGAGTCAGGGCATGGTATCCTGTTACTGAACAAATAGGTGATTGTGTGTAAATATTCTTGAACTACAAGATAGAACCTCCTTCAGGAGAAAAATTTGGAAGTTGGACTTCAATCATGCACTTAATCAGGTATCAGTCCCCAGGAAGATTGCCTTGAAGATTCCCAGCAGTACAAAAATGGCTTGAGATCATTCCCAAAACACCTGAAGCTGGTAGGGCTTAGTAGGCTTTGGACCTCCTCTTTTATTAATGAGAGCATTGTTAGTCATATTAATGTAATATTTAAAAATATATTAACCATTTTTTCGCACACTGATGTTATTACTTCTTTTCTACTGAGTTACTGAGATTGACTATTTTTTAGTGATTGTCAAAACTGGTGTTCTAAAATCCACACATAGAAGTCTTAAATCATTGACGTGGATTTTCAGAAAGGCTGAACAGCCATTGCTTTCTGTGTAGTCTGCAATTTTGTACGATAATTATCCTTTGGATTGTGAAGATTTAGTGTAAAGGTCTTTGGACAACATTTGAACGTTTGGAATGATGTATATTTTAATTTGGCATCTAACTCATATCTTTCTTACTATATGTCCTGAATCAAAAGGTAAACAGATTGCAAACCACACTATTTCCTTATTACAATCCTTTCTCTTATCGCAGTTTCTCATGCCATTCTGAAATCATATGAAATCAATAAAGGTTGGTTAGAAAATATTACTGTCTTTACTGTTTAAGCAGGCATATAAAAGCCCAGGTGTAAGACAAGCAGAGATCTCGTCTTAACAGTTTTCATCAGCACCTGTAGATTCTTTTTAAAGAAGACAGTACCTTGCAAGGACAAAAAAAATGGCAAGTTTGAACTGGAGTTATCAAGGCAACAATGGTAAAAACAATCTCTAATAGAAAATCAGATTTATTTATAATATATCTATTATTGCTTTCTTTTCCTTATAAAAATTCTTCAAAATTACATGGATTATTAACATATCAAATATCTGTATTATGTCTACAATTGGTTCCAAGGGAAAGTGTCAGGAATTCAGTACTGGTACAGAATTAGAAGTAGAACATTTCAATTATTTATTTATTTTGTCTAGGACCTGACCACTGGCACAAATTATACCCTATTGCCAATGGAGACCATCAATCTCCTATTGATATTCAAACCAAGGAAGCCAAAAAAGATGCATCTCTGGGGCCTCTCCGGATCACTTGGAAACCTTCCACATGCAAAGAGATCGTCAATGTTGGACATTCATTCCACGTGAATTTTGACGATAAGGACAATCAATCAGGTTAGTAAAAGGGGGATCTGGGGAAGGGATGTGAGACCTTTTCATTTCCATTCTCTTTTTCTCTAATTTATTTAGAAAACAAGACCAGTTGCCTTTCAGGAGTATTTATGTAGATTAGGGTATGCTTGTTAATTTTGTTGTACTAGTTGGCAACACCCTTTAAGTGTCACAGAAGATCCAAATTATGTTCTTTAGAAGAAGACTTGGCAAGTGTTCTTCTGTTAATGGCAAAAAGACTGGTAATTTCCCAGTAGGAAACCTCCAGGATAATAACTGAGTTGGGGAGGGGAAACTAGGAGGAGAGTTTCTAAACACAGTTACTCAATTGTGGTTTTATTTTAATCAACACAGGGTGGGAGTTTTATACAGATGTAAAAGTTATTCATGGTATAAGTCTATATGGAATCACTCTGGACTAGGTTTTTTCCTCAGAGAGTCTTATTACCGTGATAGCAAAGGAGATTTCTTTGTGCTGATGTATAATATTGCAAGTGCTTCAAGAACTCCAGGCACGTATTTCTAAGCATCATGCACAATTACAGGTGCCTATCACTACAGTGGTAATCAACAGACATTTATGTGCTTGTAAGCAAGGAATTAATGATAATGACCAATAAACAGTGTCAATAACATCCGAGTACACTTTTGGAATCTCATAGTCTAAATTCAGAAAACATCAAGTATCTATAACTTCTTCAAGTATCATCAAGTCTCATTATACTTATAGTAACATCAAGTATCTATATCTTCTGGGAAGAGAGAGACCTTTAAAATACTGTCATAAACAATACAAATTTTAGCGAGAAGTTAATTCCATGAAGTAGGACAGTTTGTTCTGCACTTACTAAAATCCAGTTGCTGTTTCTGTCAAACTGCTGGTTTTCTGCGTTATTTTTCTTTTTTTTTTTTTTTCTCTCTGGAATAGAAGGTGTATTCACATATATTTCACCTGAATTTTGGAACTGTATCAAGGAGACATGAAGTTTTACTGTAACCAATGCACTCTTATACATACCTAGAATTAAACTTTCAATAACTTTGTCTTAACTGCACAAGCTGTTGGGGTTTTTATCTCCAGATGTTTTATCTCCAGATCTAACCTCAAAACATGTTAACATGTTAAAAATGTTAACATGGAGGAAACTGCTTGCATGTTATAAAATCTTTGAAATCTATAACTTGCCTGTTAGGAAGAATTTATTGATTGATGTTTTTACCATACTTGATGCATTTGCAGTGCTGACTGGCGGACCTCTCACGGGGACATACAGATTGCGGCAATTTCATTTCCATTGGGGTCAAACCAATGAGCAAGGCTCAGAGCACACGGTGGATGGAAGGCAATACGCCTCAGAGGTAGAGTCAATGAAAGGAAAGTCAAAGTCAAGGTTTCAAAGTCCGGTCACATACATCATCCCTAGGGAAAAAGAAAAAGCATATATAGGTCGCTTTGGTAGTTATTTCATTTTGCAAAAGCAATGCCATCTCTGTGTGTGCCGAGTTGACTTTGCAAGAGCAAATTGGGTTTTATGGTCAGCACTTATTAACCTAAACTTAGATAATCGAAATCCATATCTAAATAATGAAATAGGGCTGAAAGGTGCAGGTAAAAAAGTAAGTAACATCTGCTAAATGTTAAAAAGGTCAGCTGTACAAGTATATTCTGCTTGAGACTAAATCAGCTGCTTTTTAAAGTGCCTGATCACCAGTGTCCCACTATCGTTGTAGCTGGAGCTCCTCACAGGTACAAGCGTGCTGATCACTGTAAGGTGTTTTTTTCTGGCTTTTCAAGAACATCAAATAAGAAGGAAACACAGAAGAAATTAATGAAGGGAAGTTATCTACTAAGGGCCCCAGCAGCTGTCACATACATTAAATGTCTTCAGATAATGAAGCAAGGTCTGTTTTACAAAAATTAAAAATCACATTGAAAGTGGCAGATTTTATTTGTTTTCCAGTGACTTAGTGTCCTGCTAATAGTCAACATCATCAACATGCCATCAAACAATTCATGTTCAATCCATGTAATGTTATCTTTGGCAGCTTTTTACATTTTAGGAACATTACATGACAAACTAATGAGATGGATTATTCATTTTTAATATAGGCATTAGGAGCACACAGCCAGAAGTGTGTTCCTAATAGGAAATTTTCCGCTGTTGAGAGTGCTAAAGCTATCTCATTTGATACAGCCAAGATAAGAAAGGGGTGTCCCTTTAGAATTGCTTTCTGCTGTAAAGAGATAGTGCACTTAAGCTGTGTTTAAGCAGCCCATGATTAAGTGTTTATTAGTTTGCTTTGAATCAATAGTTTAAAATATGTTGAGACAGTACAGATGTTAAGTTGAAAAGACAGTAATTCAGCTTTAAAAAATACCAGAAAAAAATAAAAATCTGATTTAAATCAGAATTTTAAGATTATGAGCGTTATATCATAATTTCTATGTTCTGTTTCTGTATTTTAGAATCCCCTCCTTGTATTTTAAGAAGTTTTGATACTTTTTGTGGCCATGTTGCTGAAATGTTATACAAATAATCCAGGACTAGACTATTGCCATAGAGTTACATAGTTGCTAAGGAATTGCTAAGCATATTCATAGGTGAGAAGGCATTCAAATAAATTTTTATGATTTCCAAGTATGTAAGTTTTAGAAATTTATATTTCATAAAAAATAGCTCAATATAATGTGCAACATACTAGGCTGAACAAAAGTCCCTTAAAACTATATTAAAGCAAGTACTGTCAAATATTTGTTGAAAGAACTATGTTGGATATAAACTGTCCACAGCCATGACATTTGTGGTCATGCCATCAATCTTCTGCAGTAAATGGGACTATTGTGAATAAATATTGCACCATGTGTAACAAAGTGGTTACACTCCTCAAAATGCTATTTCATGTATTACACTTTTAAAGACATGGAAATAAAGGCATGCACAGGAGGCTGTTAGCAACAGAGTTAGAAAAATATATGTCCCTCATAAGTTGTAATTTTCCACATCTCTGTGTACTTACCCGTGAATTGCTTTCAGGAATATGTGCAGTTCTGCCTACCCCAAGATAAAGCCCGGGTACGAGTCCTGACAATGCCGGGGCAATTCAGCAGAACACTGTAAATCTGCAGGCGCTCACAAGCACGTTCGCAGTTTCACAGTCAGAGCCTAAGAGAGCAGAGTGGCATTTCTAATGGTTTTACTTGAATTGCAGCATTTATTTGTAGTAGAACCAGCAAAAATTATCCTGTCAATTGCTTTTTAGCTTCATCTCGTTCACTGGAACGCGGACAAGTACTCGAATGTAGCTGAGGCTTCTGACAAGCCGGATGGCTTGGCAATTGTCACTGTTTTCCTGAAGGTCAGTTACTGACATACTGAAAACACATGCGTCTCTCTTCCCTTTCCTTATCAAAACTGCAGTCAGTGATGAGGACTAGAAAAAAACACGTCTTTGTGTTAAATCAGTGGAGGTGACTGTCTCTTATCCTGATTTAGCCCATATTGCCAACTTTGCCTATGCTACTACATGAATTTCACCCAAATCCCCATTTCATCCTCAGAGTCTTCAAGAAAAGCTGTGCTTTAAAAGCATGGGTGCCAGTGAGCTTGTGGTGTTTCGTCCACCTTTGTAACACGCAATGTGCGCACCTTTTGTGTTTGCTTTCCACTCCATTTACAGTGATGTGAGCTTTCACAGAAAGAGGGTTTGAGTCACGTGTGCTATTACTATCAATGAGACAAGAAAATTCTAAATCAGAACTCCAAGAAATCTTGAATCCATGCACATGACATATTTAGCCTTTCAAAACCAATTGAGGCAGGAAAAAGAGTTCCTTATTATTAAGGACTTTTTTATATTAAGGAAGTATCATAAAATAATACTATATATTATTATATACTGCTAAAATATAAATATTCATAGTTCACATTGCAAAAAAGATATCAGCAAAACCACATCTCTGAATGCCTTCAAAGTGAATTTCAAGGACAAACATGTATGATCAAAGCAATCATATACTTCTCAACCACAGATTATTTTCACACTACTGTTTGCATTACTCTGCAAAGGAGAAGCAAAACTTCCCGTTATTTCCTCAAAAGTTCTAAATTTTGTCTCATTCATAGTGGGTTTGCAAAGCTAAACTAATCAACATGTATAAAGCATATTCTTATTCCTGATTCTGTTAGAATAAAACTATTGTTACATATTTAGAAGTTTTAAGTATTTTTTTTTATTTACAGCTTGGCTTATGCAATGAAAACCTGAAAGGCGTCTTGAAGGCCTTGGATTCAGTAAAGTCTAAGGTAAACATTACCACAGCCTGATCATGATAATATACAGAGTAGTTAAATTAAAATCTACACTTTTAAATTAAATTAGATTTAAATTAAATTTAAAGTAATTTTTTTAAATTAAAGCAAATTAAAATCTGCTTTTTTGAAGATTTCAGAATAACGCAGGGGTTCAGCTGAAGGAAGCTATTGACATGTGGGAGGTGAAAGCATGAACCTGGACATGAGTTTATGGGATCCCAGTAAGATATTTAGTGTTGTTGGAGCTCCACCCTGTAGACAGCAATGGGCTCTTTGTGTAAGAGTAAGAATACACAGTTCCTGATTCCTACCTAATCCCATGCTTCCATCCATCTGTCTATCTATGTAAAATTATCCCTGGGATCCATCACCAGCACAGACTTACAATAACTGAACTCAATTTTCACTCAGTTGAAGGAGGAAAAGAAAGGGAGAAGAAATAACACCAGAACTGCACTCTTAAGCTGTCTTGTAAAGCAGTGACTATTCACACTAAGCCTCTCATTAAGGCACAAGATAAGCAGAGATAGAACCTGAATATTTGAATTTTAGTGAAGCATGTTAAAAATACAATACAGCGTCTCCCACAGGATTTTAAAAAAGAATGAAGAATTTGACCCCGAACATGCAAACATTATCAACATGTGTGAATCCCCCCTTTAGCCTCAGCAGACAGCTGAAAATTAATTGTACACTGAAGTGTTTTGTTTGCTCAGGAGCACAGAGTTCAGTCTTGGGAAAAAAAAAAACCAAACACAACCCTTTAGTCAGTGATGACTTAACTCGAAAAAAAAAACCAAACAAAACCCTTTAGTCAGTGATGACTTAACTCTTTGGTATCTGATAACATTGTGTGTGTGTGTGTAAGTTGGTTTTTCTTAGTTTTTTTTTTGAGTAACACTGCTCATTGTCAGTTGTGCCAGCCTAAGTGTATCTCAGTGTCAAACTTATCATCAGGGCAAGCAACTCACCTCTGATGCCATGAGAAAACACTAGGGTTTTGAAAGGACCTCCTCTGATTTACGAACACACTCCCTTGTAGCCTGAGATGTTAATCCTATCTTATTCATGGGTTTCATTAACTCAGCGAATCTTCCACAGGGTAAGCAAGCTCCCTTTTCTGATTTTGATCCTTCAAGCCTATTGCCAAAATCCTTGGATTACTGGACCTACAATGGCTCTCTGACTCATCCTCCCCTCCATGAGAGTGTCATCTGGATTATCCTTAAAGAGCCAATTACTATCAGCTCAGAGCAGGTACAGTATTACAAGGAACAAGACCCTTCTTGTCTTTTAGTTTCAGGGACATTATCGCTTTACATTGTATTGCTGCATTTTATTAGGTTTATTTGCCTCATTTTTAATGTAAAATGAGTAGTACCTTTACACCATGTTATTGCTCTTAATAAACGCTTATGATTCTTCATCAGCTGGGTAAGGCTACTCACATCTTACGAAGTCTTGTGGGAACTGAGATAAGATGACTTCAGATTGGTGGAGTTGCTTCCATTGCTCCAGGAAAGGCGATTCGCTTCTTTAAACATCCTTGCTGTGCTGTGTTTCCCAAAGCAAAAGCCAGGCAGCAAGCTGACTTCTTCCCATCTTCATTCCTACAAGGCTGCCTAAAATACATGTATATTCTCATAAAATCTCAGCCAAAAACCTGCCTGAGCAGGGAGTTTTGTCACATGCCTCAAAATTAACTACCCAGAGTATAGTTCTCCATTCAGTGCTATCCTAGAGTGGTTCGGAGCTATACCAATTGCTTTATTATTGCATTATTTCCTAGTAATGTCTGTAGAACAAGCTAAATATCCCTCACTGGCCTTATCGAGACACGTATTCTTCCTGTGATAAACTCTTATGAAACTGTCTTATGCAGTTAAATTATTGCCACTTGTCCTTCCAAAGGTGTTTGATTTAATAACTTTCCAGATAAGTCTAGCTAAGTACTTTGAATCTTTGAAAAATAAAAGCATGCATATAGAAATAAGTTGGGTATTATGGAGATCCTTAATATTTATTCAAGGTGTTATTAATTGGGCTAGTCAATGGATATGGGACAGAAATTAATTACAAATAGTTTGTCATAAAAATCAATGTTTAAAGCAAAGTTATATTAGTTCTAAGGCATTATTTTTTACTTTCACAATTGGTGATATTTTTAATTTATCAAACCCCAGGTTTTTTTCATAGGTGACAATACAGTGGTACCAGTGTCTGAAAGTTTCTGTGACAATTGGATATAGGGATGAATAGGATATTCAAAGATGGTTGTCCGTTTCAGTACTTCTGTGGCAGCATAAATCCTGATTCGCCGCTGGATTAATTCAATATTATGAAGCTTAAATTTTTTTAAAAATAGAAAGTTAGTTGGGAAGTACAACAATTTCTCACTGACGTGCAATATAAAAGCGAAAAGCTAAATATATCCCTTCCATCCTCGCCCCATTTAGCTGGCTCAGTTCCGCACAATCCTGTCTTCTGCCGAAGGAGAAGCACCTTGTCCCATACTGAGCAATCACCGGCAACCCCAACCGCTGAAAGGCAGAGTGGTGAGAGGCTAATTCCAGACAACCAAAGCAAATCTGGAGCACAGTATGCCCATCAAAAGCAATACATCCAAACAAAGGCTACGGAAGAATCTACCAAAGAAATAAGAACGTGCATGTGTTCTTAGCGGCAATATTCCTGTCCTGCCAGAAGCTGTTGCAATTCACTGTGGCATTCGGCTAGTGCTTTTACTGGAATTAATCTACATTCTTTTTGTATTAAGCAACTAATCCGGTTTAATGCATGACTTTTAACAGTGAGATGTACTTTAAAATTTTTAATGAATCTTCACATTCCTTCTGATATACTAAGTAAACCATGGTGATAAGAAGCAAAGTAATTTTTCAGAGTGAAATTAAGCAGCTTCCCACAAGGAGAGTTTATGCAACTGTATGGGATGTCTGTTGACTTTTGCAATGAAATTCCTACTGTTAATGGCAGTTACTAATGGGTTATTGTTGATTTGGCGAGTAAAAATGGTTTCTTTTTCTAGTTTAGCTGATATTTGCCTAATTAAAATTAAATTAATAAAGAAAGCACTTTGAAAGAAAACACTATTGTAGCAGTGCTATGCTGTCAGTGTTTTAAAAGAAAGTGTGTGATAATTTTGTTTCATTTCACCTGCAGATCTAATAAAGAGTTATTAGACATATGCCCATGGAAAAATAAAGCACCTTGCTAAGGCTGTACATTTAAGTCACACTCTTACGGCATCAGATTCACTGTCTCTCAAGCAGAGCAGTACTCAGCTTTGCAAATGGCTTCAGTAGTGACAACTGAATTGTTCAATAGCCAGCAGCGGCAAAGGTCTGAAGCAGGTAGTCAGACTCTACAAGGAACAACATAAAGCATCAGAACAGAAATTAGGTTTCCAGTTCACCCCATTATGTAACTTAAATGTTATTTGACTGAAATGACAAAGTACCTTCATCAAATTACGCAGGTGACTGTTATCTGTTGGGGTTTTGCAGCACATGTTGGTACAGATATAGTTTCTTCTTTAACATTTGCATGCCTTTGACTATACAGTAAAAGCAGTGCTGTAAACATTTACAGTTTCTCACACTTCCTCTATAAAGTACAGAGAATTTTCAAATCCATGTTCCCAATATATTCAGAAGCTGAATTGCGTTAAATGCAAAATACCACCTCTGCTGCAGTCAGCTGCATTCAGTGGGACATACTCCTTGGTCCACTTTTTCAGCTAAAGTGTGTATCCAACAACTGGTTTAATAAGGCCTTGGTCTGTCACTCACCACCATAATGCAGTGGCAACAATTATCATACCAGAACATGTGAAATGAATAACTAATTACTTGCCTCAATCAAATGATCCTGTGCCTGGTTGGCTTGTGTGCCCTCGCTGCCTTGTGCCATTAGCCTGTTAAGCACAATGACTTAATTTGATGCAATGAATTTGTAAGAAACACAATAAAATTATACCAAGACCTTTCTTTATACTGTTCCAAAACAGGTGCCACTTTCCATATGAAATAGATTTTGAGGTATCACAAGAAATTTACACCTGAAAAAAAAAGGAGAGATCATTTAGTCTTATTTTCCTACCTTGGAACTAAAAGAAAAATTATTAATTAGAAGTGCAGAAGAGTGAGCACAAACTGCAGATAAGCACATGGCAGCTAAAATGTAATGTTTCAGCTTAGTCTTAGACCTCCACATTTATGAACAAGACTCCC
>NW_009650064.1:10381983-10388211 GCF_000708025.1 Charadrius vociferus
TAAAATGGGAGCTCACCCATGAGCATGGGAATGAGGAGCTCAGTATTCAAAAGCAGTCTCCACTTCTGTGCTAATTAAAAAGCAGACAAATCAACATGCAGTCAGATAATCCTGCCATCCTCATCAGCAATACCTATTCCTGTTACTTTATGAAGCAAAGCTAGTAAAATGTGTCTTTCTGTTCATAAGCTTACAAAAAGAATTACAGAGAGGCCAAAAATTCCCTCAGGTAATTGGTACCTTCTTGATGAGTGATCCTGGAATCATACCACTTGTCTCTGCTTCAGTGCCACAACTGCATCATCCCTTTAACAGCCATAAACAGGAAGATAATAATTTTCACTCCTCTCAGTTCTCCAGGAAAAAATCTGATGGTGCTCGTGGGAAAAGTGAGAACAGAGACACAACTATATCAGTTTGACTCGTTTCAGAGGAGGCATCTTCCCTCTGATGGCAAAAAAAAAAATTCACAAAGAGATCACAACGGGCATGCATTTGCGAAATGGAAACAAACTTTAGGCAAAACAACAGCTTCCTATACAGCATTGTTTCATTCAGAGCCTCTTTAAAAAGCTCTCTAACTAGTGTTCTGAAAACCTTGTAATTTGCAATTTGTCCTAAATCTTGTAGTTTCTCAGATTTAGAGCGAGCCTGAGCTGCAAAGCTGTGGGTTCAATCAGTTGGAGATCTTTGCATGGGTGTACAGGGATGACAGGGAATGGAAAGCTAGTTTGCCTCAAGTTCATCTCTCACATGAGTGACTTCATCTTGCTTCTTTTTGTGTAACTCTTTCGGAAAAATACTTTAATAAAATACAAGTGAAAACATCAAGTAGGAACAACTGTGAAAATCAAAGGGACCTGATTATGACAACCAAGAAAATGAATAGGCAATTCATAGTCTAGGAAACAGTAAGGCAAAGGAAATGTCCTTGACTTGGTCAAGGAAAGGCAAGCTCATTTCATAGTATCTCTGGACTTTGACTACCAGTGAAGGAGAAATCTCTTATCTTTATAGCAAAGAAAGAGAACAAAATACAAGAATGATTTTATTTTAGGACATAAAGCTATCACTATATTGACATCTAATGGTACTTGCTGGCAATATAAAAGAGATGGAAAGGGAAATTACCCAGTGCATAGGTTTGAATGGGTGATTTCTCAATGCCAAAGACTTGAGGAAATTACACAGAAAAACATAAATGTTTTAAGTCTTATTTTAAGAATACTATTTCTACCTTTTACCAGAACGAATTGTTTTCTCAATTTCTGCTCAATATTTTATCCATACATAATAATATTGGTACCTGTGCGCTGTGCATTAATAGTCAGACCCCACAGTAAATCATCTTTTGTGCCAAATGACAAACAGGCAAAAGCAAACTACCGGAGACACAACTCATCTAGAGAACTTCTGCTAAGATTCTCCTCATCTTGCAAAGACTTTCAAAATACAGTAACTCTGCTAAAATAAAGTTCCCTTGTGCAGCTCCAGAGCTGTGAAAAAGTAGTTAACACTTAACATCTGATCAGCAGAATGGGCTCCAGATACCCCTTCCATCTTGTTCTCTGCTGGGTGTATTAACTAGGATTCCTTCATTGGGGTTATAAGACAAAATTGCGTTGGTTAATGTTCCACATTCATTTTTTCTTTAGAAAAGCCTTCCTAATTCAATTTTTCCCTCATGTTGAGGAAAGAAGTGTAATGTTATAACCACAAAGGTGTCGACTTCTTCACAATGAAAAAAATCAGACATAGGAATAATGTCCCCAGGGAAGTGATGGATTCCCCATCACTGGACAATTTTAAGATTCAGCTGGACAGGGTGCTGGGCCATCTTGCCTAGACCGTGCTTTTGCCAAAAAAGGTTGGACCAGATGATCTTTAAGGTCCCTTCCAACCTGGTATTCTGTGATTCTATGAACTGATAAGTGTGCTCTGAGGATTCCCAGATAAACCCCTGTAGATGAGATAGCCTGAGGAGGCCTGGTTAATAGCTCTTGATAAAGATTAGGGATTTTACTGTAGGGTCTGTAGATCTTTGGAAACAAATGCCTTGTACAAGAAGTCTCACGTCTTTCATAGGACTTTCTGGGAATCCTTTGCATCTCTAATCTGGTCTATAACAGGCACAGCAATGCAGGCCTGCAGTGCTGAGCGTGCGCAGCAGCACAGGATGGGAAAAATGGGGCTTGGAAGCAGCTAGCAACAGAGCTGGGCAGTGGAAGAAACCACTTAAAATGGAAGTCAGTCGGAGTAGATAATTTAAAAAATGTCTAGATATAATATTACATCCTTTAAAATTGTTTTTCAAGCCAAACTGCTTATCAAAATCAACACATTCACTATCTATTCTGTTATTTTATTGATTGCATTATTCACCAAAGAAAAGAAAAGAGAAAAATTGCTAAAAAAATCCCACCAGCATTAATGCTATACTGCTGCCTACATTATGGGAATCTATGATAGCTTCTTTGCATGCCTTATTCACCTTTTTCTGCATTAGCACAAAGCTCAAATAAAATGCATTTAGTTTTTGACTGCTTAAGCCATTAAGTATTTTGCAATGCTCTGAGGTAACCAAGGGATCACACCATAAAAACTTTAAAATAAACAAACTAAATTGTGCCACAAAGTTCACCATAGTGTAGCTAGAGTCAAGTTAGTTTAAATAGTTTAAGTGTAGGAAAAATACATCTATGGGATTGTGTTCAGGCCAGTACAGTATACCGTGACTAATTTCTTTAAGGGCTATCAGATGCAGCACTAAGTCAGCCAAAGGTGTAAAGTCCCTCTCAGAAGGGTGCTAAAGGAGCCTGGGTGTCAACGAGGCACCTGCTTCCCCGAGGGACTGAGTGCCCTCCGTCCCCAAGGCCTCCTGGTGGCTTCCAGCAGAGGAGCTGCCATGGGGTGCTGGCCTGCCAGGGTCCGCGCAGCCCCAGCGGATGCAGGACTAAGCTGTGCCATTTTGGGAGCAGCGACAGTGGCAGTGCTTTCTGTTCCTGCAGCCTGAAACGAGCACTTCCCTCACCACCAAACTATCGCCACCTGATGATCCCCTTTTAGCTATCCATTACGTTCCCTTCCTATTTTGTCTGGGGAGACCTACTGCTCACATTTGGGTAAAACTGTGAAATCAAGAGGCTGGAATATCTTATCCCTGATATTCACTGTATCAGGCAACATGTAGCTTCTGCTTAGTTTTCTTATAAACATACACACACACACTCTCCAGGGTGGAAATTTAAGAGTGAGCTGTGGAAAGCCCCAAGCTTCCCTCTCTCTCCCCACCCCATGGGGGAATGAGTTTCGTTCCTCACATACCCTTTGAAAAGCAATTACCCCTCCTCAGGACACCCATGATCTTAAATCCATCCCGCGTAAGCAAGAGAAACCCGAGGATGGACGAGGGGTGACCGAGCGTGCCACACGCCTGGCAGCGGCTCTTGGCGGGTGTTGCAGGATGATGGCTGCCGGAGTGAGCCCTCAGTAACGGGATACGGTGGGGCAGGGGCCAGCGTGCGTCTGCCAAATGCTGCCACAGAGCATGGCCAGGGGACGGGCCTGTGGCTCAGCCGTGTGCGACCCACACCAGGCCCCAGCTGGAGCCATGTCCTGAATTGAGCCCTGGCTCATCCCGCTGGCCGCCAGGCTCACCCCCGCATGGAGGAGCGCTGACTTTGTCTGCATTGGGTCAGGCAGAATCCTAAGCAGCGTTGGTGACCTCTTGGTCACAAAAACATTAGATCTGCACCGGAATCCTGGCGGCACAAGGACACGGGGGTTTTTGAGACCCCACAAATTTGATTTGTGGTGTTGATTTGGCCTGCTCTTCTTCTCACTGAAATCTTCAGCAAACTGCCCATTGACTGGAGTTGTACAGGATAAAGCAGTGAATAAGGCCAAAATACTGGAAAAAAACAGTGTAAGTAGTGTCTGGCATGACAAAATCTAATGCAATAAAACCTCTCAATCTGGGACATTCAGTTACCAGAGCAATGTAATAATATGAATCAATATAAAAGACCAAATTATGCACTGCCAACACTTTTATAAATGGTACCTCTGAACATACCCCTTCCTGCCCTGCTGTAAACCCGCTCCTTCAGCTGGAGGGGTGTTAATCAGGAGAGAGCTGGGGGCCGGGGCAATCTGGTCATCTGGGCCACCCCTTGACACCAAACTGCTTCCTCATGATAAGGAGACACTAACCCTTGGCACACCAACAATGTGCCGTCAGGAAATGTTTAGATTTACCCTTGAGAAATGTGTTAGGACAGATTTGGTAGCAGTGGCACAAAAAGCTGTCAGCAACCGGCGCAATAGGACCACCCCTCTCTTATCGGGAGGTTGCCCCTGAGGAAGAGCAAGGAGGGGGACATCCACAGCCACTTCTGCGCAAGTGATTGGGCTTCCCTGCACTCCTCTGGGGGAGGCCAGATCTGCACGTCACCCTCCTTTCCTCCCCAAACTCTGCACTCTTCCATTGATTCACACTGTTGTGAAGTGTGGTCTAATAACTTTCACAGAACCTTATTTCTTAATTGTCTTTGTGGAACCATACAGGCCATTTTTGCAATGGCAACATACTTTGGAGGCATGACCCAGTGGAGCCATTGTGTCTTCTGTCTGTGAAAATGCACATATGCAAGAAGAATGCATGAAATGGTCACACTCCTTCACCTTTCCAGAATGCTTTGAGCCCTTGAACAAGCCCTGTATGATTAACATTAGCTGGGACTTTATAAGGCTGCCAGCTAATGATGTTGCATTTTGCATTTCCATTACATATCCCACAGCAAAGTTTGTAACATGGATTCCTTTGTCATTGGATCAAGGGAGAGAAAGGCTCCAGGGAAAGCCTGCAGAGAGCTTTAGATAATTATTACGAAGGAAAGCTCAGCCAAGACCTACAAAATGTTTTCCTATTTCACTCATTGTACCCTGCTTCTGGCCTCCTAGGTTTCCCTGGTATGAACATTGCTGATCTATCCTGTGATCCTTCAGCCCTCCTCCCAGGTATTTGTTGTATGCATATTTCTTTCTTCAAGTGACATTTTAACTCATTTGAGCATGTCCAATTGATGAGAGGAAGGAGGAGAACAGATATTTGGCTCAAGCAGTTGCAAGACCCTGTCAAGTTGCTGCTTATGTACAGAAGATCAAGCTCTAGACCTATTTCTGAAATCTCATTTCTGTGATATTACAAGTTGGGCCAGTTGTGAAAGGAGCATCGTGTGAATTCAAATAAATGGTTCAACAGAACAATATGGTAGGTACAAAGGAGCGTATATTAAAACCAAATTGTTTTCAAGGCTGTGACATAGTGTTCATAATCGTGTTCTGTAGATCTCCAAGCATAAAGGGATATAATTATTCCAATGGGAGGGTTAGACTAATTTTAAGATTCAGCGACTACTCCTGAACCCTTTTTCCCAAAAGTTACGCTTTGAAATCTCTAAGCATCACAACAGAAGTGACCCAACTTGCCACAGGGCGGGAGCTGCTGTTAGTTAGGAGATCTCTCAGGTAGTCAGTATTTCAAGGAAATTAAAAGCTTCTTTTTAAACAGCTAATCAAAGGGTTAAGTACCAGTTTAAAAATACTGATGTGATGTGACTACTGCAAAGCCACAAAGAAAAATGGTGTAAAGTTAGGAATGGAACAAGGTTTCTACCCGTGCTAGAGATAGCTTAGCCCCCTAGAACAGACCTACCATTAAAACACAGCTTTTCAAAAACACTTTCTACTGCTCTCCCTGAGACAGACACGTGTCCTGCCCCTGGCCTAAAGTCAACTCTTCCCACACACCCATTTTTCCAGGCTTCAAACCAGAAAGCTCCTGTTTCCTCATAAAGAAAGAAGAGGGGGCCCAATTTCTAATTGCTCCCATCCTCCTTAACCTCACCCAGATGCTCCTGGCTTTGACCGCAGGACCAGTTGGTTCTAGTTTGACCATATACCTAACAAAGACAGTGGTTGTTTCCATAGTTAAATCAGCATTCACTTGTGTGCTGGCTTCTGTGACACAAAAATCTTAAATTTCTGCCAAAAGACAACAAACATGAATACAACAGGCACTAATACACCCTTTTCGTAAATAAGGAGAAGCACAAGAAACACTTGATTCAGAAGGTGAATTTTGGCACCTAAAATGAAACAGGATGAATGTCAGTAGCTAAATTCAGTAGAGAATCCCAGAAAGCGTGTGCCAGCCCTCCTCTCTCA
>NW_009650064.1:10388291-10397157 GCF_000708025.1 Charadrius vociferus
TCGCGCGGGAATGCCGCATGCAGTGATGCCCACGCAGCAGCCAGCTTATGGAGACTTAAGTGTCCAGACCGAATGGGGACAAGGTGTCACACAAGTGCTCCAATGGTGTTCAGAAAGCAGAGAGGTGCTGGTGAAGCCCTGTGTCATACTGCTGCAGAGGGCACTCCTAGCACACACCAGAAGTGTTAGCCGTCCCCATACTAGTAATTGGAGAGAGACAGGACTTGGCCATGGTCAAGCGGAAGCTCTCCAGCATGGTTTTGGCAAATGTCAGCCACAGCTCTCTGCAAGAGGGCCCAGACAGGGTGAAGTGATGGTTCCCAATAGACCATATGGAGGAAGGTACCCAGGAAAGTTCAGCTGGGCAGACTCAGGACATGTTCTTGAGTCTCATGGCCCTTGCTCCAGGACCAGAAAGTGGGTCCTGGCTTTTTTATTTACCACGACAGGCATAGCTGCAAAGCACAGCAAATACGCTCGATTTCTCTCTGGAAAAGCAGAGGCTGTTGGTAGTTAATGCACTCATTCAAGAAGTAGGTGGCTTTTTCTTGCTTAGCCTGAGGGATCCCTGTTGCCTCTGCAAGTGCCCTAATGGGCAGGCTTTGAACCAGCCCATCAGGAGGCATCTCCTACACTGATTTTTAACATGAACTCTTCACTGCTGTCACTGGATACTACTGACATTGTGGATGTGATATTATGCCTCTCTTTAAACTCAGAAAATAAAGTGATAGCAACAAGAATATGCAACTACATAGTTTCTTTTTACCTATCTAACCATTCATTTGGTTAGTGATTTTATACCTTGGCTGGGTAGCTTTTTCCCTGCCAAATGAGAAAGGTAACTCTTAGTGCCAGTAAGAAGCATCATCTGATGTTTGTACAGTGCCTACCAGTGCAAGAGTGCTAAGTTCTGGAAGTGAAGCACATCTTAGCACTCAAAGACCTGCACGCTGAATAGCTGACCCAGTGCCCAGACTGGGATGACTATTGACTCTGAAGAGGCTGAATATAGCCTTAAGCTATTACAGAAGTCCAGTACAGATATATAAGTAACAGCGTGTAAAGCACAACTAAACAGCAATACACACTTTTCAGAAAAAGAAATGGAGCTCTCTTTTTCAATACAAAGCAGTTCAGCCAACCACATTTTCCTCTTGCATGAATTACTGGATGCATGATGCAAGAGAAAATTTTTTAGTTTAAACATTTTTTTTTTAATCTCAACTTGTTTTTAGAAGGAACTTAGTGCAAGTACCTCTGCAAACACCCCTGAACACGCTGTCGTGATGCAACACACCCATGCCAGTCATTAGGGAAAAGTGAAGCACAATCATGAGACTTCAGTATTATTTAAGCAATATCACACCTAGGCAGTGTGTATACCCGAGTGCTGTTCTGCTCTGATATCCTGGGTGTTCCCACTGCGCTATGAGATGGCCACGTTGCAGGGCTAGATTACTAGATTACTTCCCGATTGCCATAAGCCAGAGGTGGGGACAGTGTAAGTTGTATATACTCTCTGTACACTGACACAGAGGGTGGAATCCAGATCACTGAAAATGACAGTTATCCAATAACTTAAAAAAGAAAAAAAAGGAAGCTGGAAAAGAACATTTTAGTAATGCAATGTCCTGTCCACAATTACAACTCTTTCTGTAATCACACAGATTTATTTCCAGTTAATTGCATGTTTGCAGTGTGCTTGTGGGAACCAAGAAACCTGCCTTGGGTCCTAGCAGTGATATTTAGATATGTCATCAATGAGAGAGATAGGTAGGCAAACCTTTTCTGGAACCTCCTGGTGAAAGTCAGGTGCCATGGCTGAAGTGAGTACCACTCTTCACCTGAATCTGTCAGGAAACTGAAACAGAAACTGGTTTCAAATAGCTAGTCGGGTTTTCTATATGAATCTTTACTGTTCCCTTTGCAAAAAACCTGCTCAATAATGATCACCTATGCTCAGTTGTATTTACTGCGTATATGAACGTGTCCTTGCACGGAGCTTGCTTCCAGAGTTTCGGGCTCTGGCACAGTCTGACTTGCTGCCCGTGCTCTGCCCAGCGGATTTCCATCTGCTCAGGGAAGTCCAGCTGAGCCAGAACGTGCTGGACCTACAGAGCCTGCTTGGTAGTGCTGACATGGCCATGCACAGTCCAGGCTCCCTGTATACAAATGACTTAAAAACTAATTTTATTGCCCAGGGAAACTTGCAGCTAGAAGAAAACACAGAAAAACATACCTTGCTCCTATAGTGGTTGTTTCCGGCATGCGGGTTTTAGGCATGTGTGGAACTATGTGATGGTAACTGCTTACAGAAAACAGTGAGCACCAGATTGCACAGATTCACCAAAACATGATCTTTTAAATCTGAATGTCTTTTGTTATGTATCTGAAAATAATCCTTTTTTACATAATCCTTGTTTCACTTTTAAGAAAGAGAGTAAGTCACAATCAACAGCATATTCTTACTACATAAGTTATATTACATACTCTTCTTCCACGGGCTGACATTTCAGGACACTGTGCATGTTACTCGGGCTGTTGTCTGAGTGTGAAGGTGACACCCAGACCATTGGCTTATTTACAGTGACATCTACTGGCAAAAGCCATATGTGAAAGACCTCATTTTCTATTAGGGTTTTTTTTTGGTGTTCATGCTCCTACCTTTGGCATTTTTCTTCATTTTCTTCACATCTCACCACTGAGTTCATTCAGTTCAACGTTTGTTTATTGAATATAGTTTAGCCTGTTATCGTCTTTTCAAATGTCCTCAATCAGTCATCCATCTATCTCCAGAGTATATGTCAAAACAGAACAGCACTGTTTGCCAGCGCATGTAAGAGTGATGGGCATCTCCAGCATCCAGGAGACACAGCTTCTGTTGACGTAGCATCGTCTCAACGTCATATATTTAGCATTCCCACATACCTACATATTGAACGTAGCTACCACTGACACCAACCACACACCAAAACTGAAGCCTCTCTGGGCACAGGACCTTGTCTGCAGACTTCAGGAAGCTGGTGGAGTCCGGTGTCAGCTCAATTCCATAGTACTCAACAGAATCTACTGTGCTCTAGAGTCACCCTCCATCTCTTCCTGTATATTCTATGGTGTATGTGTGTATATTTACTCACATATAACATGTATATAGTATATTGTGTATATATTGATAATCGAGTTGCTAAACATTTTAGGAACAATACGTAGGAACAGTCATTGCATTAACACCATCAGACTGTGAGAACGGAGGGGAATATTTCGAGGATTTGCTCAGGATATCTGCTGAAAACACTAGACACCATGTTACAGTTACTCAAATAATGTTAATTAATAAATAGTGGTTTGCTTTGATTTTGCCACATATGGTTATTGCTATGTATTGGACAGTTCAAAACTAATCCAGTCAAACACGTTTGCTGCAGCAGACGTTTGTGAAGGGCTTGGTTCTGGGCTTTGCTTCGGGCTTTTTTCTTCTGATAAAGGTTCCCTGAACCAGCCATGAAGATGAGCTAAACTGTTTTGAGAGATTCAGGGTGTCTTTTGGGCATTGGGCCAACAGGCTGGAAGTTCTTTGGCTAGTCTCCACAGACAGTTTTAACAGACTTCAAAAATACTATGTTGTTGAATAACATGGTACCATGACTCTTGTATTCTTTAGTTTCATACAACAGTAAGATATTGCTCTTATTTATAACTGTATTTGCAATGAAATAGGTAGCGAATACTATTCAAATAATTTTTGGATTGCTGCTGCCATCTGCAGACATGGGGATGCAGCATTCTTTCAGCTATTGACACACAGGTACCTGTACTTTCTACATAACCATGAGCACTTAAAAACAATTTTGGAATATAAGTTTGGATACTGAGATCTTTAATGATTTCCAGGTAAACTGTTTATTTATGAAATCACAAACTACATAGGAAGCTGGAGTTTAAACAGGACAAAGGGAAAACAGAAATCAAGAACAGACTCTGTAAAAAACACCAATGATGACTGGGTTAATTGTTTTCCTCAAACACACCAAAGTTCTGTTTGTTTGGTTGGGTTTTTTTTTAAATTATTTTATTGAGCACATATCTGTCTGGTGTTCATGCAACTGTAGAAAAGAGAAGGATTGGAAGCAAAATGTTGACATTTAAACAGCTGATGCTTTATTCAAAATATTTTCAAATGAGAGACACAGAAAAAAATTAAATCAGATCTTCACAAAAAATGCATTTCATCTATCTGTTGCATGCAACCCGTATGATTTACATCTGAAAAACGAAACTGTCAGGACCATCTACAAATTATTCAAAGTTATGTACCCAAGTATGTGGGTGAAATTTGATAAAATAGAAGTGACACAGGAACTGATGGTGAAGCACATCAGTTTTGTTAAGTGAAGGCAGAGAATCTTTGTTTTCAGAGGACAATCCAGTACTTTCCTGTCAGAGACATCCTCTGTCCCCAAACTGTGCTGCACGAGAAGCCAACACAGGTCACACGTGCAAATGTTTCACCACAGTGAAAACTTGTACTTGGCATGAATGACAGAGAGGCTGACAGAAATAGGAAACAAAACTTTATTTTAGAAATATTTTTGTTTAAGCACTTCAGTGTTATGTCCTGTCTAATGAAGACAGCAGACATCCAGAAAAGGCTATCTGTCCATAGAGTAAGCAATTAATGAATAAAAGATATGGAAATAACAGTATCTAAGAGATTAAGCCATGGAACAAATCTCTATTAGGCTAGATCTGTACGAACAAACAATGACAAGACTTAATACGAAAAACAAACAGGCTGTCTATATGTGCAGAACACTGGTGGAAATATAACGCTGCTAGATTTTTGTAGGATGCTTTCTAAGTTAAGGTTTCTATCATAAGTCCTAAAGAGATGCCATGGAAGAAGAATCAAAGAAAAATGAGCATAAGCAAGAAACGGTAATTAAAACCAAAAATGGAACAAACTCTTTACAGCTAAAACCACAAAGCAAGATCACATTGTGAGGGGAACTATAAAATATAACAGTTAGGCCAGAAGTTAGATGTAGTCTATCTAGCAGCAGAGTGATAAGGGAGATTGTCACAATGCTTTTTTATAGTAGTTAATAGATAATAAAAGAAAAAAAAAACATCTCTAGAACAGCATTCCTTTGGCATTCGTACCTTCATGCTGAGGCTGCCGGTGTTGTAAGCGTCTCAATTATTTGCACCTTTTAACCTCTTAAGGCTAGGCAAGATTTCTCTCTAGCAATCTGCTCCTAGCTTACCTAAAGATACAAGAATCTAAATCCCAAATTTCCTTTCCATTAAGTTTATAAAAATCGTATTACATATTTCTTTCTATTATGTTACTTTATATATATGCCATATTCCACTTTTTCAGTTAGGTTATTTTAAAATTGAGTATTTAGAAGACTTAGGATTTTTTCCTGGAACTGAGCCCTTAAATTCTTTTAGGTCCCAGTTCATGTCTGGAAGGCCAGCAAAATCCTGTTTGCTGAAGCAACAGAGAGACAAATCTCTACAGGGGCAGAGAAAGCACAGGTACATAGACAAAGGGTGTATGGCAGCAAACAGACATCTGCCTGATCTTCAGCCCACCATTCTCCAGAAGGAAAGGCAGCTACTTCCCCGGTTTTTTCTTTGACATAAAGAAATTTCCCAGGCTGATGTTAAACTCTGTCTTTGCAACATGAAAGACATCATGAGCATGACTGGCGAAGGCTATAAACACAGCAGAGCGCATTGCTTCCCTCCTGCGCCAAAAACAGCAGAGCTGACCCCAGGGCTCTGTTGCAGTTTATTTAATTCTGAGAATAAGTTTATGGGTGACCAACTATCCAGCCATGTACAATTCTTCACAGCTACTATTTTCAGCAAATACCCTATACGTTTTGTGGTCATTGAGCATTTCATTCTTCTTAGTATAAAGGCTCTGAGGGTGTCAGAGGGTAAAGAGTTGATCAGAGAGACCTGCAGCTCGCAGGGTGAGGATATATTTTAGCCTTGTCTGCTTTAAAGTCACGTTAATATAGCACAGAGCCCACACTTGAGATTTGATTCCCTGAGAGTGTGTCATGTAGTCTGGCTGAGCTTCAGTGCAGCTTGGGCATAGAGTAAATTAGTGACTGAGGATGCAACCAAGTGCTCAGTGCTAAGACTGGGTCCATGCTCTCACCTTACAGTTACAGCAGAGAAATAATCCAGGAAGCTTTTCCCAAAGGATTTCAGGCAACTGAGCATCTCTGGTAATGCCACCACTAGCTTTCTGCCCAGATGGAGTACAATGTTAGGTCAATTTAATGCGAACACAGCATCTCCGCATTAGAACTACTGTGAATGATGTCTTCTTCTAAAATTTCTTTGCATAACTCTATATAAATAGTCAATAGTTCAAAAAAGTGCTTTAAAAACTTCAGAAACTTTATGTACAATTGATTGCATGTCTTACCACTGCCAAAGGCATTTTACTTGGAATGTAAAAAAGATGTGTAATACTACACTGCCCAAAGACAGACTTCAAATGAGGGGTGACTATTTTTTCCAAAACTAGAGCTGCAGGCACTAGTTGTAAAACTGCAGCCTCCTCTGTAAAACTTGAATCTCTTCAATAGAAAATACAAGACACATTAATAAAATCCATTTTTTATTTTGATAAAATCCTTATAAATATCAAAGCACTTGATCAATTTTACTGTTTTCAATATGTAAAAAATATGTAAAACTTTTGTCTCTGATATGAAGCCATAGTCTTATTACCTTCTCTTCTCAGGCAAACAAACGTTTATAACCTTTGTGCAATTTGTAAACATTTTATTCATGTTCTGCAGCTACTCCCATGACAGAGAAACATATCAGATCCAACATTAAGTCGAAAAAAGGGTGTTAAAACACGCAGCACACTCTCGCTCTCTCCATGCGCACTTTCCAGACGTCCCTGTTCAGAAAGAACCAACCTGAGGCCTTTCCAGCTGCATTCTTCTCCCTATGCCAGAAAACAAAAAGTGCCTGCAGGTTTTTCCCCTTTGGTTAATACTTGTACCTGCTGCTGCTGCCAAATGTCTTTTATTTCTTCCACGGTCTATTTGTGTTCTTTCCTTCAGAAAACATTCAGAAGGCATTGGGAGGCCTTGCAGCAATAGTAGCTATATTCTGGGGAGGAGAAAACAAAAAAATCCACCTATCTTAAACTAAGCTAAAATATATATGTCTCTATGTCTAATTTATTCAGTTATAAGAAGGTATATAAAGTTAATCCTGTTTGTTATTTCCCTCATATTTGTTCACCTAAGAACAAAAGATCTGTTGAAGCAAGAGGCACAGTCTATAAAACCTATGAAAAAGCAAATTCATGGAGAGCTGTCATGGAAGACGAGTCTGGTCAGAAGTACTACAGAGACTGGTGGTAGTCACTGCCCATGAAACCTCCAGCTGCCTCTTTCAGGTATCATTGGTTTTCACTTGTAGTTCTCAGAGTCTGAGGGTAAATCTACTCCTATACTAAGCTACAGTCTATGGCAAGTTCATTAAAAATAGTAAAAATAAATTTGGCATAAAACCAACAATCATATTCAGATAACAAAAGCTCTGGAGAGAAACACAGACTCAAGTCAATTAATGAAGACAGACATTTAAACATATTGCTATTGAGGGCTGATCTTTTATTAGATATTGACTTGATTCTGATTTCTTTGGCTTGCTCTAAATGCTATCTTTGGGCTTGGAATGTAAGTGCAACTACCCAAGTTCAGCTATGACAGCAGAAATTCAGCCAGTACCTAGGAGACATTACATACCTGAGTAATGCCATGCTCCACTGCAAGATGTGAGGTAGTCGACATATGTCTCACACTGCAACATGCCATGTGTCTAGTATGAAAGTCTGTAGCAAGAGCTACTCCTGCCTCGTGATTTTAAGTGGTAGGAGTCTGATGCTACATGGATACAGCATTACAGTCCCTTATTGTTCAGCAAATGCAACAGACTGAGTTTAGGCGTGAACGAACAGTTCCCTCTATGCCCTTCCACCTCGCAGTTTTCAGGTTTCAGGACAGTTTCATCAGTATAGCTGGTGGAATTCAGGAATACCTAATCCATCTGACATGACACCACAATATACAAAATCCTTACTATTTGCTTTTAAAAAAAAATGCAATCAGTACATCATCAGTGCTACGAAGCAGTCAGAACAACAGGATCATATAAATAGCTGTTTTACTTAAATGCTGTTAGTCATTGCTGCTTTTTGTCGGAAGGTAAGCATGGCGTTGCAGCAGTCAGCAACAAAATTATATCAGCCTTGAAATATTTTTTTCTTAAGAATTACAGTGTGAAGTCTTATATAGAAGCTAAATGTTACATTAGAGACCAGCAGAATAATCTCAGGACATCCTTTACTGCCATTAATATCAGGGATCCTGTTCAGTAATTTAGTGGCAAGTTCTGGACAACTCCTTCATCACATCTGACCCCTACAATTAGCACTGCCCTCTGTGCATGCAACGCTAACGCCACAATGATCCCAAACCAACGCACTCAAACACAGTCAGACCTGTTAACATCGATGAACCTGCAACAACTCAGGACATACTTGTCTGTAAGAAATGACTGCATAGTAACCAATAATAAAACAACACCTATTTGTTATAACAACTCACAAAAAGAATATTAAAAATCACAAAGTATATTAACTATTAAAATTCATTCAGCCTTTGGTTTCAGAGGAAGACTACTCTGGCTTTACTCTTTTAATTCCTTCTGACTTCTCGTCCCTTTAAAGGCTGGGGAGGCCGGTAGTTTCTCAGCAAGCAGCAGGCGACCTCATCCTCAGCAGTGCTCAGGAGGCTGCGGAATTTGGCTAGCTGCA
>NW_009650064.1:10397170-10415225 GCF_000708025.1 Charadrius vociferus
TTCCACCGGGAAGAATGGAACTGTATGGCAATTTCACCGTTTCTGTCCTTGCAAATGAAAAATGACAACTACCAAGAAAATCCTGCGAAATATGTGTAAGAGTGAAACTGCACATAAGGATTATTTGTTTCCTATATTCACACTTGTCTTCCGCAACCTAATCTAAACCATTTATATATATATCTTTTTTAGTTTGATTTTATAGTTTGGAGATTCTGAAATGTTTTGTGCCAAAAATGAGATTTCTTATCTGTACCTGTGGGCATTTTCTTGTTTAAACAATATGTTCACCATTAATCTGGAATAGTAGGTGTGATGCCATAGAAAGCTTCCGCAGTTAGAACTTTTGATACATTAAACATGTACGCAAACCAAGAAAGATTCCAATTTTATTCCTTGAGAAGATGCAGAACAAGCAGTTTTTCATACCTCAGCGTAAGCTTCTCTGCTTAAGCTGATCTCAGCAGAAACCCAGATCGGAGCTCCAAGTCTAAACCTCGGGAAACCCGAGTCTGATTTCTGACCTGAAGTTTAGTATTTTGTCTAATTTCTAATATTAACAGTATTTACTATTTCTATATACCACCTTTCTTCCTTTCTAGGTTACCAATGGGAAGACAGCACAAAAATAATTTCATTATAATAGAGCATCTAGTTGTATGGCACACTGCTTCTTAATTGCATTGAAAAAGTCAATACTAGCTTTCCTCACCCCATTCTGAAGCTAACATTTGTAATTCCGGATCCCTGTGACTTTCTAAAAACTTAAAACTTATTTTAAATTTCTATCAACCTGAAAAGTGCAACAAAAAGTAGGTAGTAAACTGTAAAGCCCCAAAGGAAAAAAATTAAATGGCAAAACAGTATCAGTCATGGTGATGACTGATCAATCACAATGATGGACATTACTGGAAACAAAACACTTATTAGCTACATGCACACTTATAAGAATATAGCACATTTATACTTTAATACATAGCATATAGATACAGTCTGTGAAAAATGACTAGTAAGGAATCACTGTATTTGACATTTTCTGACACTATGTCCTCTGAACCTGCTACACACAGGTGTTTGCACACAGTATTTCACATTTGAGAATATATTAATTATAGATTAGCCCAAATAAGAACCTTTAACCTGAACAATGGTTTGTCTTAGGGAAGTTGATAACTTAACACAGATTTTCAATCCTATATCCATATGCATTGCAGTAAGTTACAAAGCCAGATTGAGGGGAGTGGGGAAGAGAGAGAGACAGATGAGAAAAATGGATGCACTGAATAAATACATGACTTCAAATCAGTTAAAAACAGAATTTGAGGTCTCCTGACGAACAAGCATCCCATTCAGTGAACTGTTTTAACATTTTGAGCAAAAATTGAAGTCACCATTTCTACTGAGTATGCAGCCAAGCGTACTGAATTTTCTGAGGTATTTGTAATATTGACCGTGAATGAGCCAAACACTGTGGTACAAAAATCTTAAGCTTTACCGTGTGCCCAGAATATTGATAACACATTGCAGGTGACGTACTTATCAACATCCAGTATTAGAAGCTATAATCTGACATACTTCAGTGTCTCCAGGGGGAAAAACTCTTTGTACCTAAGAGGATCAGCCCACTGGGGGTCACTGTTGCAACATTAATATATAGCATGAAGCTTAATTTAACAAGAACTGTAAGTAGACTCTTTCATGTGGTATTACACTTTTCCTAAGATAGCCTAACATAAACCCCAACTTACTGCAAGGGTATTTGCTTTTCATTATTCCAGTAAATTCATCAGATTTTACACATCTGGGATGCAAGAAGAAATTTAATATTGATCTGCCAAATAAAAATGCTAGAGACGAGGCTCAAGGAAGATATGCAAGTAGTGTAATTGAGTAGAATTCCAGGATTTCTAAGTGTCACCAGAACCCTTTTTTCTGTAAGTTCCTTGTGGGTTATTTGTAATTGTTAATTTTTAGAGTATGCAGTTACTTTTGTAAAAATGGATAATAAATAGCTGTTATGCAAAGAAAGGCAACAAGATATCAGGATAAATTTGATAGACATATTTAGTCTTCTGAAAATTTGATAAGGTATGCAGTGCCAAGATCTGCAACAAAAATATATTTTTGCGTGGCATTTACAATTTCAAGTCTTACAAAAGCAATATTTCTACAGCAGTGAAAAAAAACAAAAAAATACCTGTTCAGAACAAACACTTATGGGCTCCCTCAGAACAATCCAGATGACACTCTCAAGAAGAGGTGGAACAGTGAGAGAGCCAAAGTAAGTCCAGTAGTCCAGTGACTTGGGAAGCAGACAGCTAGGATCGAAGTTTGTGAATAGTGCTCTTTTACCCTGGAAAGAAAAAAAAAAAAAAAGCTCATGGGGGTTCTAGATTAAATATATTTAGAAATTGATTTCTTACACAAAGATTAAAAAAAATAATAGAATGAACAGGGCAATATTATTTAAAAGTAAGAGGCCAAGATAAATCATGCCAAAGGCAGTAGAGCTCCTGAATGATCACAGCAGGTGAGCTGGTGCCTTTCTCATGAGGTCTTACCTCGCCGACAGCTTTGCTGTCACTGTCCTTGATGACAGCAGGACACCATCAAAGGTGCCATGTTAGCATAGGCTCCCCCATAGCTACAAATGACCAGGAGATGGAAGTTGGAGGGAGAGGTGAGAAGATGTTAGACTTACAATGTGGTCTCTACGGGGCTGGCAGGGTAACCCCAGAGGTTACTGTCACCTGCTCCCCTCCCCATTCACTCCTCCCAGTCCCACAGGTTACTACTTCTCCCTGTTCTGGCTGCCAGGCCAGAGATGCCTGTATGAAACATGATGCTTATTTCTCACCCTGTACCCCAGCAAAACAGGGAAGGAAACTTTTCCCTCATCTTTTTCACAACTTTCCATAAAGTATGTTCTACTCCTGTTACTACGTGCATAGCAACAGATTTGTCAGAGACTGGGTTCTATGAGGAATTAGCCTTTTCCTCTGATCTCTCATTGTATAAAAACTATTCTTTGACTGCTTAGTTTTCAACTCTACCTAACAAGAATGCTCCTAAACTGTTCCAAATCAGAGTTAGATATGGATAGCTATGAAAGTAGAGACTAGGCAACATGAAGGTGAAGGGAGCAACAGCCAGGTTACCAAAAAAACCAAACCAGCAGAAGCAACCACCAATATAAATATTCTTTCAGAAGCATTCATTCACCTTGATTCTGATGGTGTCCAAGCGGTCAGTAATCTTCTTCAGCTGAGGGTTGCATTCACCAATCTATTAACACCAGAGAAAAAAGAAACACTTGAGCTCCAGAGAAAAACAGCAAAACTAAATAATCAAAAAGCAAATGTATAATGAAACTGTTTTATGTAACTTTACTTAAGTGACTGTGAAATCTGGTGGATTTTGTGAGTACGAGCCTGCGACTGGCTGGTCCTTAGAAATAGTACTGGTTTGTGAAGAAGAGACACTCCCTCACTGACAGTATTTGCTCTGGCTACTTATAGTACTTACTTCAGCTACAAAAGACCCACAAATTTTACACTGCAGGGGAATAAAAGCAATTTATTTTTCATGTTTTATATGCAGGATATTAGAAGTGGCAGGCTTACATCTGAAATTTAAATTGTTTAAAACAGTGAAAACATCGTTCTTATGTATCCCAAGCAGGATTTATGTGCTGAGAAATCCAGTGAAACTTTCCTTGAATCACTATAATGTAAACTGGACAGACAGAATTACTGAAGTGGTTCCTTGCAACTGCTGCATGTAACGGCTCCCTGACTGCACCAGCACAAGCAGCAGCGCTACCTGTGCTCGGGAATCTGTGGCAGCCGTGCAGAAACCACAGATTTGACCAAAGCCTTATCCTTTGTCATGGATTGTGTGAGTTCTCCATCTGCTTCTTCATACGGAAGTCAATGAAGCTGTTGCAAGAGTTTAATTTCATCTTAGAACAGGTACAGAACGCAAAGAGGTATATAACAATTATAAGGAAATTCTCCAGTTTCTGATATTTTTTTTTTGCTTTTTATTATTACTGTTTTTCAGGAGAAACAAGAAACAAGCTCAGAAACAAACTGTTAAAGAAGCATTCATACCAAATCAGATTGCCCTCTTAAAGAAACCTGTTAGTCAAGTACAAATTATTGGAATCCATACAGGGACAGCTAAACTGAGTTCCACATCTTATGTTGTACAGGAGTGCAGACCAGCCAAACTGAAGAGCCTCACTGACTTAAAAATCTATTAATCTGATATTTTTAATCCTTGAGGGAAAGTAAACAGTACGAAGGAAGCGGTATCATTTAATGCCTACATAAAACAAGTATCTCTTTAGCAATACTTATACCAACCATCACCATTATCCCTTTGGGGTCATAATGCGGATTTATTAGGAAGGCTGAGGCATTTTTTTCTTACCTTCAGAAATACAGCCATGACTGCCAATCCATCTGACTGACGAGCTGCCTCAACAAAACTGGAATACTTCTCTGAGTTCCAGTGGACCACATGAAGCTGAAAAGCAAGAGACACAGACAGCATCAACTCTCGCTGAACTCAAACAGTCACAAATTAATACTACAACTTTACCGGTTCTGATACTCTATTTCGCTCTTTTGTATTCAGAGCCATTCAGTTTTCTAAATGCAATTCTTTTTTGAAATTGATAAATATAGAGTTCACACAAATGGCAAAAAGCATGTCCAGTGGCTCGGATTATTCAAAATTTAGCAGCAATCAACACACACACACTACAGTGCCTGGCAAACTGCTGTTGGGTCCCCAGATTTTGAACAGCGAAGCTAAGACAAGATATCCATGCTTATATAACTAAAGCTTTTAAACCCATTTTTAGTACAGCTGATTTTAAAAAGTGATTGAAAATCATGAGAATGTTATTAGTTACTCCTCTTTTCCCTTAATCAAGCTTTCAGTAGCATCAATCAGCCACACAAATAGCTAGAAAACGGGCAGAAGAACACACATTAAACTTGCACTGACGCCTTTTCCCTTGTTTAGTTTAAGCTGAACATCAAAATTTTGGTTTTGATACTTTCCAAATGTAATTTTGTATGATTACCAGTAGTTAGGCCCTTACAAGCAGCTTGATTATCTCAGGTTTGAGTATTTGCATTTCCAACATGCATTATTCTGGAACTGTCCTGTGATAGTTGCTTAAGCAGCTTAAAGACACCACCGAGACAGGTGGGGAAAGGAAAAGCCCGTGATGTCTCCCCCCACACCACCTCAGTCCCTCCTCCTAAGCCAAGTTTCCTAAATCCTGGCCACGCTCCACAGCAGGAGCTCCTGGTTCCCAGGAAGCCACAGGACGTCCCAGCCTTGGGCAACGGTCCAACTGCCAAACTGGAGATAGCACAAACACTCACACAACACTTATGTACTTTACAAACATTAATTACTCTTGGAAATCCTCAGTGGATTAGTAAATCTTACTAACCATAGGTTTTAGATAAGGAAATAGAGGGTCAGAAACAGGTCACGGGACTGGATTTTCTAAAATTGGTGACCATCTTTTCAGAGTTTGAACTTTACTCTTTAGAAATGCTGAAAAGCAGCTCCACTGAATGACTGAAACTGGGATGAATCCCTGAAAAAAAAGTCTTGCTTTTGGAATACAGCACTTCAAGACCTGTAAAGTAAGAGCAATTTAGGAAAGCTGGAACTTGCTTTAAAGGCTTTCTACAGGAAGGAACTTATCTGTGTGCTAGAAATAGGAATCTAGGAGTGTGAAGATTTTGACTCTAAATATCAATCCTTGCCTAACCTCTATGAGTTTTAATTTTCCATATCTATAAAACAGAGCCATTATTTGGCATTACACAGCATAATTAATGTTTGTTAAGCACTTGGACTCCAAAGTGCTGAAACGTTACTTCCGACAAGTAAGGAATTCCACTGATATAAATAATAATAATAATAATACATGTATGCTCACGATGAAACACATGCTGGCTCACAGCTTCAGAGATCCTTGAAGGAAAGTTGCTAAAAATATTACAAATTAATCTGGGAGGAGAACACAATCCACTAAAGCATTCTCAGATGCATTAGTATCCGGGAGCTCAGAGCACCTGCACCACTCACTCTTAAAAGTTCACAAAAGCTACATTGAACAACTTTTAAAGAATTACATTTTTACATACACAAAAAGGAAACAGATACTCTCAGTCAAAATTGACTTTTATTATGAATTTTAAAAAAGCAGAAAAACAATAAAGAACAAAAAGCAAAATTCCCGCAACTAAATAAAGCCCACTCCCACACCCTCATAGCTTTGCCACCCCCCGCCCCCGCCAAAAACCAATCCCTTCCCCAACCAAAACCCTCAAACAAACAGAGCTGTGAAACACTTTTGGGTACAGCCCCACTCTCAAAGGCTTGCGACTTCTCTTTAAGGAATATATCCCGTCTTACCACCGCGCTGTCACTGCAGCTTGTGAAGAGACCTTGATCAGACCATACGTTGTCACAACGAATGGAGCCATGGATGTCTTCTGCTTCCTGGTGGGCTTAGGGGGCTGAACCTTGCAGTCTTCTTTACCTGTACACTAATTCTTTCTTCGACTCAGTTGATGCTTTTTCTTGAAATCTTACACATCTTCCTTGTGAACGGGAGCACTGAAACCATCTTCGTCTCTCCTTCTGAGGTATTTTCTTTTGTGTGAACAGTGCTCAGAAGCCTTCATCTTAATTCTGGGTTTCTTATCCCAAAGCCAAAGTGACATCTAGAGAGCTTCTTGTGGAGGGTTACCCAACCAGCAGGTAACGGAAAGGTTTTTAGACTGGCTAGAAATTCAGAGATATTTTCTCCTTCCATTTGGTTTCTTAGATGGCAAACATATATATATTTTCTCAGCTAGAAATTTGGTTTTGGTACTTAATGGTTTTAAAGCACCTCTATTAATTCTTTATATTCCATCTCACCTGGTTCCTGTGGAAAACATAAGCCTTTAAACACTGCAAATGTCACTTTTCCCCATTAGTCTTAGAAAACTGATTTTTTTTCTGACCACTATCTCTTATAGCATTTCCAGTAAAATCTGATCACACCACTGTGCATACATTTCATTTTTTTTCTTCTTTAGTATTGTCTCTTATTTTTCCATTAACATTTATTTTTATACTTTTTACTTCTTTTTTAACCCCAGAAAACTTTTCACTGTCTGAACTATGTGTTGTTAAAGATCCCAGTCTCATCAAAATACTCCACGTTGCTTCCATTTGCAAAGAGGAAGCAGATAGTGAATACTTTTTACTGTAGGCTATTCAAACGCCCCGAAGGAGACAGGGCAGGAGGCAACTCTCCGTGCCAGAGCCGACGGTGCACTTCTCCCCGTGGCACTCTGCCTCCACAGAAACGCAGTACCTCCACAGACAGCAGGCACCCCACAGACATTAAGGGGCGGTTCTCAAAGTCAGTCATAAACATCCCATTGCTAAATGCAACACTCCTAAGTCTGGCATAAACTTTACGTTGCACAGGCCCCAAATCAAATAATTCTGTGTTTTTTAACTGAAGCTGACTTGGAAAATATCCTCCAAGGAAGAGACAGTGAAAGACAAAGTTTAAAATAACTCTTGAACATTAAATCTTGCTCATATCAATATCTTGTCTTCTGTACTCCTTTTTTAATCCTCTCCAAAGCTTTCAAATAGGTTCTCCTTTGAGAAAGGACCAAACATGCAACACTTCAGGGAGACGGCTTGTCTTTTGATAAAATGGGAGGAGAATGAAAGGCGGGAAGAGGAGGGGCAACATTATTCTTACAATGGAAAACTAGTCACAAGCTTAGAGGTACAGACGACTCCATGTAAAGCCTTACCTCTGCCGCGTACTTCATCCCATCCACCGCATGCTCGGAGCCGGCTTCGTCGTTGGACCCCCAATGGAAGTGAATCTGGCGCAGCCTGTAGGTCCCGCTGAGTGGTCCCCCGGTCAGCACTGGAAACCCAAACAGAGGAAAAGGCTTCACTGCAGGAACGGGAGCTGCGACCCACATCCTCTAACCTCACACCAGACTTCAGTCTTCGGACAGTCCCCTACGCCTTCTCAAAAGCTGTCTCCCTTTGAAGTACTACAGAAACCCTCACTTGTCCAGGATACAACTTTCAAAACTGCATTTATGTATAGATTAATGGGTTACGATTCACTAAAGGGTATGTTGTTATCACCACGTTTGTCTTGTTATGGGTTGGCTATTTCTCAGAAGATGGGAAAATATTTCTGTTTTGCAAGTGGTTTACTCTCCTGCATGCATTTAAAAGAATCACTGAGAAATTAAGCTTAAAATACAGGTTTCATGAATAAAGGGGAGGATCAGAAAAATATAATATAAACATAATTTCTTCTCTTTGAAACTTGGAGGAAAATCAGTGGAGCTTAAAAAAAATTTTAAGGCTCTTTCCTTCATTTGCAACTAAATCCAGTTACATCAGATTGAATTCTGAGAAAAAGGAGTGTATATTAATATAAATAAAATAACCCTGCATATGCATTGTACAACTGCAATATTACTGACACTTATTTAGCCAGGACTATGAGGGGCAGCTAAGGACGTTGGGTTTGTCTAGTTTAGAGAAAGGGAGGCTGAGGGGTGACCTCATTGCTCTCTACAGCTTCTGGAGGAGTGGAAGTGGAGAGGGAGGTGCTGATCTTCTCTCCCTGGTATCCAGTGACAGGACGTGTGGGAATGGTTCAAAGCTGCGCCAGGATAGGTTTAGACTGTACATTAAGAAGCATTTCTTTACCGAGATGGTGGTCAAGCACTGGAACAGGATTACTAGAGAGGTGGTTGATGCTCCAGGCCTGTCAGTGTTTAAGAGGCATTTGGACAACACTCTTAACAGCATGCTTTAACTTTTGGTCAGCCATGAATTGGTTGGGCAGTTGGACTAGATGATGGTTGTCAGTCCCTTCCAACTGAAATAGTCAATTCCATTCTATTCTATTCTATTCTATTCTATTCTATCCTATCCTATCCTATCCAGCTTAACACAGATATGAGTGGGTTTTTCATTGTTTTGCTTTTGCTAATCAGAGTTCGAACCAAACCATCTCTGCACAGAGACTTGAATGTGAATCACATTCAGAAAGATTCCTTATTCACCATACAGCGAATCACCCCACTCTCCTGGCTCCATATCTCCTCTGAGGGTTTGCGAATTACTGTAGGCTGGTTTACTGGCTCATTATAGAGATTTTAAGGGGAAAGGATAGGAGTTTTAACCAGATGGTTTTTAAATTAAGAGCAGTAGCGAGGACAATAGTAGGTTTTTCCCTCTTCTAGGTTTAGTCCAAAATCTACACTTTGTTAAGAACAAAATACCACCAAATAAAGATAAAAGAAGAATTTCTTAAGTTGCCTACCTGCTAACACAAGTAAGCTGGCTAATGAAAAGGAACTGGAACTGTTTATCTGTGGGGAAACATATCTGACCTCCTTAAAACTTCAACTCAAAAACCTGCTTTTACAGAGCCTATAAACCTAGTGAACAAAGGGCATAGGGAAGTGGCACGCCTAAAACAAATTCCTTCTTTCAAGGACTGAAAACTTGGAGGCAAATGATCCTAGAAATGTGTAAAGATCGGTGTTCTAACTGGCTGAGGGAAAACAATTACATAGAAATGCATCAGCATTCAGTGAAATACTTCTGCTGAAAAATGTGGAAAATGGCCTGATGATGTACCACATCATATAGTGATGGTAAACCCCTTCCATTCCAACAGTAATTAAGGAAGAGGTTTTTAAAGTCAGAAGCTCTTTAAGGCAAATATCAGTATCTCAAAGTTTGAAAAGAGCTGGAAGAAGAGGTATTTGAAGTATCAGTAGACCAATTTCAGACAATGGAGCTAATGTGGTACCCAAGAGGATAAACAGAATTACACAGTTACAGACTTGACAGCCCAGTTTCAATGCTGGCCAAAGTGAAGAAACAGTTTATATGGAAGTCAGTTAATAATGTATTAAAAGATGCTAATGTGTTTAGTACCAATTAATTTGATTTTTTTTTTTTTTTCATAAAACCACCATATGGCAGGAGTGCTTACTTCACAGGGGTGCCCCAGAGGCCAAATTTTGGCCCTAGAAAATTCAGTATTTTTTGATCAATGACCTGAAAGAAAACAAAAACATTACCGATAAAGTTTGTCATTGACAAATATTAGGGAAAATAGTGAATAACTCAGTTTATGGATATAGAAGGATTTGAATTCTTTGATAAGTAAGGCATAGTAACGGCCAAAATGTAAAGCCATGTATGTGGACTGAAGAATCTAGTCCATACATAGAAGATAAGGAGTCTCCTGAAGGAGACAGGGGATTACATTTTTCAATTATCTGAACAACTTCTATCAGTGCTTTGCCATGACATGAACTATCTCCTTGGAGATATGGCCTGAGGAAAGCAGTAAGAAGAGGATGACATTACCACTTTGGTGATACCAGCTTTGGTACCAGTGTAAGCCTACAGGAACACTATGATCAGGCCCTGTCACTGGATGGAACATGAAAGTGGAAGAGGTTCTTGGTGTATTCATATTCATATTTATTACTTCTTTTTTTTTTTTTAAAAAAAAAGGAGTTTAAAGGCTGAGTTGATCTAACTCACATCAGAAATAAAGTGTGGTTTTGATTTTTTTTAATTGTGAGGGTAATTAACAATTAGAACAACTTACCAAAGGCTGTAGTAGTTTCGTCATCGCTGGAAATTTTGAAATCAAGATTGTATGTTTTTCTAAAAGATGTGCTTTAGTTCACCCACGCCTACTAGGCTTGAAGCTGAGATTAATTCTGGGAAGTCCCGTGGCATCTGACACGCGCAAGGTCAGACCAGATCACTGACGATCAGCTGATGGCTTTCAGGCAACATCCAATGTTGCTTGTATCAACAGGAAATTTAAGAATTAAACTAAGACTGTCCAGGAAAGCAAAGTATGATGCTGTCTCCATCTATGCCTCTCCCTGTTGCCACTATAAGCTAGTAGGTCCTCAGGACTAATGGACAGGGTGATCACAAATCAGTCCTCCTTTGTCTTTGACCCTTGTGAAAACTTCATACGGGCTTGGATCCTCAGCTAAGCCTCGTGCAACCACAAGAGGATTTTATTGCTTGAAGAATCTATACTCCTACAGTTTCAAGGGGAGGTGTGCTAGCTTGCCTACCATCTAAGAGAAGGTTTTAAAGATGAAGGCACTAACATTAAAAAAACTATGCTAAACCAGAGAACTTCTAAATAAGAGTTATTGCTTGCAAAAAGGGAAGCTGCATACTCCTAGAAAAGGCTGGGACAATAACACTTTTCAGAGAAGAAAAGGGATACATTCCATTTGTTCTGTATTGGCTCTTTCCTGACACAAGAAGTCCAGGTATGGATTCTAAAAAAGGGAAAAAATATATAACCAAACCTGCAGCTAAAGTCAAGATAAGAGACTTGAGCGATTCAGTTGGAATGAACCTGTAATGAGACACAAAGGATTCATCTGCAGTGAGAGAGAGCAGCATTTGAAAAATTGCACACAACACTGTTCAAACAGGGGGACTGGCACTATCTAGCAGGTTGGGGTGGATCAAACCACCCCTATGAAAAGGGAATTCTAGTGCTTTCTGAGAAACGCAGCCTCCAACTCATGTCCAAATATGTCCCCACATTGTATCATGCTGAAAGAAAGGGAAAAAAGGAATCTCTCATCTGCAGTAGCAAAGCCTTACTGTTTATGAGGAGTTCATACCCAGCAGTGAGACATGCCCAGGCTGTATGCACTCTATTCAGGAAATGGTGGAAGAAGACACAGCGCAACAGCAAAGGAACTAACCTGATTTGTTGACGGTGTCATCAAACTCAACACTGGTGGAATGTCCATTGTTAAGGATGATTTTAGCAGAAGCTGGATCGTAATTTGGATTTAGAGGACGGAGAGAGGGATCATACTTGGTTTCCTCAGTTTTGATGTCGATGGGTGACTGACGGTCTCCATTAGCAACAGGAAAGACCTCCTTCCAGTGGGCAGGCCCTGCAACACATTGGAGAAGTCTAAATTGATGGCAGCACCCTGCTTCAAATGAAAGAAGACTCTGCTTGAATTGTTCTTGTTTGCACCTTTTAAATGCAAAAAGGGTGCATCAGAAAAACACAGATCAAAATATTCAGCTATTTTTGCTGCAACACATTGCAACAGCAGCTCTCAGGACCTCTTTATCTACCTTGCATGGTGTATCTAACTATTTGGCCTTTGAACAAGGCCACATGCAGTAGGTAGATATTTATTTATTCACAGTTAAGACTTAACTATGCACAAGACATATTCAACAAATGCTCATTCAAATCAAGCATCCTGTATCCAACAAGTACTGTTCCCCAATAAATTTTTAACATGCCATTTTTGCTTAGTATCATGTCTCGTTATGTCTTTAAGGATTACCTCTTACCTGTCCAAAATCCCTGCATTAAGGGTTTTTTTATACCTTAGTCATTGGCTGCAAAAGACCTGAGAACACATCTTCTACTGACAATGCTGAATGAGATGGGGAGATGCCAAAAAGGTGAAAAGGTTGAGTGGTGCGTGGACTCTCCTGGGGCCTGATGGCAGTGCCTATAACCTCAGCATCACTGACAACCGATCACCTCCTCCCAACCCATCAACCCTGCAAACCAGCTGTCACAACACAAGAAAGTCACCCTCTAAGCATAAAGTCTACACACGCACACACACACACTAGTTGTCATGGTTTGGGCTGGGCTGGCCACTAAAACGAACGACAGATGGTTCTGACAAAATCAGCAAAGAACAGGAATGCTCAGGACAGTGGTGCCTGCACAAGGTTTGGATTTCGGAATAGATCTTCCAGACACAGACTTGCACTACCATTCACCAGAGTTAGCTAGAAATTAAAATGCTAAAGAAGCTGTTAATCAATACTAGCAATCTCAAGTTAACCTTCCTCTCTCCATGCAAGCTAAGCCAAAAGTCAGCTGAAGAGCATTGTCTCTGTAAATCAACAATATGGACATGAGAAAAATGGCAAATGTCATTCTAAAATAGTAAGAAAAGCTTCATTGGTGAGATGTGTGAGGTGTCTGCTCTTATATACTAAACATCAGAGAGTCCTCATCAAGAATATATGTGCCATTGTTGAACCATATTTTAATAATAAACAATGAGAAAAGAGGCCATAGAAGAAAAAAACAGGAACAATAAGTTGCTTGGGGAGTATGTTCTATAAGGTTAAGATAAGAAACAAGGTTTGGGATGGAAAAGAGGGTAAGATAAGGGAAAAGGGAAAAGGAAAAATGAAAAACGAAAAAGGAAAAAGGGAAAAAGGAAAAAGGAAAAAGAAAAGGGAAAAGTCTGCCAGGCTAATGATCTCTCAGCATTATAAAGAGCATAGCACCTGTTTTTCCTCAAGGCTTATCACAGGTAAAAAGGATAATAAATCAACTAAGAGAGACTGGATATAAGAAAAACTTAATTATGAGCATCAGAACCTGGTCTTGTAACACCTGCATCACTGGAAATCCTCATAACTCCCTATACGGAAGGTAACTGATCGCGGTGTAAAGATCAGCCTGTTGGTTTGGGTCTTTCTGGATGGCTTAGCACTTAAATAAACATGATGACAAAAAGGATTAAAATGTATTCCGCTGTGATTAATGGCCTAACATCAAAAGTTGTCAGGCAGTTTTCTCTCCTCAACTTCAATAGAAGTCAACATAGCTCAGAAACTCACAGGTGCTAAAATAAGACAGGCGCCCCGGCAGTAAATCAGGGAGGGAAGTGTCCCACGGCACTGTGGGGAAACCGCCTGCTCAGCCACCTGGGCAGAGCCTGACTCTCCGCTGAGCAGCACTGAAAAATGGAAGAGGGAAGGAGTAGCTTGTAAAGACCAGCCTAAGACTTAAACCTCAGGTAGAACAAAGGCAAGGGCCTTCGGTCTTGCATTTTTTTAAAAAGTCCTTTTGTTAATGACTCCGTTAACTAAACTCATTAATCAAACCACTTCTAAGAAGATAAAAATCCTACTGGTTTGAAACAGAAAGCTGTTTAAACTTAATTCTTCTCACTTCTCAAATGCTCATCAAGGCTATTCAATATTTTAATTACATACAGTTTAGCAAATGGTATAATTTTAATTGTGTTTAGATCCTAGTACCTTGTAGTTAGAGATGAAATGAACCATTTTATTAATTGAAGAAGCACCACTCCATCATTTATACCTAACTAACTGCTGCAATTTAGGATGCTAAGAAAAAGCTTATTGCTACTTAATTTTAGTGCTTAGGATATTCCTCAGCCAAAGAAAGCCAAAATATATTTATGTGCTTAACTACTTGGTCCTATTGCTTCATCTCAGCAATAACTATAGTTACTGTACACTAATAATATGAATGATTTGCATTCATAAATAAGATGTATGTGCCAAAAAGAGGACCCAAGGCTGTGATTCTGGCATTAGCTAATTACTCAACAATAAACTGCAGTTCTAAAAAGACATTGTACCTGCTTTCATACTTGTCCTTAGCTCAGATCACCAAAATCATCTTTTGCTTTGGTGATTAAACATCTGCCAGTAACATTACACGGATAGAAATCTGACCTTTCAAAATATACAGAAAAATAGCAAAAAAAATCAGCTTATTTTTTACCAGTTGGATATATCAAGAGGTATTTCTTACTGGATTATCTACCAGCAACTTCATACAATTATCGTTCAATGCATCACTAAGGACCCCATCCCAAAGCAAACTTTGAGTATGACTCTTGGAAAATAACACATTACAGTTGGAAGAACGTGGACATGATGCTCAAATGCATGTCATACAATGAGATTTAAGCCTGTGGGATCTCCAGGGTGAAAATTTCTTCTGCATTTTATATGGTTTATATGCCTCTGTCTCGACATAACGTACAGTTTAATTTTCTAATTATGTACTTTAGGACATACCCAGGAATGTGTAACTCAACGATTCACCTCCTTTCATTTTTTAATTTACTGAAGGAACTTGGTTAAATATACCAATTTTTGAACTTATGAAGTTCCCCCCTATTGATGGGAAAATGTTCTTTTACTAGAGGAGATTACCTAGTAGCTATTAACAATCAAAGCCATTGCAACCGAGATTTAGGACAAAAACCTGAACCATCTGCTCTGAAGACTGCGTGCCTTTACTTTGGACACAGGGTTACCTGTGTAACATATGCGATACATACCACTGTCACTTTTAGGTTAGGCTATCGCCACTTATGGTACCCACCAGCATTGCACACATTCGGTTCATGAACGAGATGTCATCAGGTGGTTATGAGTTTGTCAGGAAATACAACTCACTACAGCACCTAACAACGGTGCTTTTTTACCCAGCTGGAGCTAAAAGCGATGAGTTTCATCAAAAGGTTAGACTAACTCCAAGCCTAGTGGAGACGTCATAGATTATGGTTCAGTGTCAGTGAACCTCCATACTTGCATAAATAGAGTACGTACGTAAAAGTCAATTACTTTTTTGGACGGTTTGCTATTATATGCAGAACGTGTATTAGTTTGGTATACCCTGACCTCTGCAGGATCACATCCTCATTTATTCCTAAAAAGAATCCACTGTCCAGTTTATCATATACAAAAACGCTTAAATTTATAGTTAGGTTTGCAAGTAATTTAGTCGCACATTAGGTTACCGTAAGATTAGCCCTAATAAAAAGAATTGGAAACTCATAATGGGTAAAATTAAGTGTTGATTTTTAAAGCAGACATCAAAATTATGTAATTATTCTCAGGGAGAAAAAAAATGTAAGGAATTCATATCCCTTTTTATTTATAAAACACCTTGGTGCTATAGTTGTAACTAGACCAACATACATTTTTGCAGCAAAGCACAACACATGTAAGTACTTTCCATGTATTTTATTAAACAAATAGTAAACTGAAGGCAATTGATTCTCAATTTCTCTTTTAACTAAGGCAATTCCCCTGTTAACTAAGGGCATTGTTTCTGTGAAGGGGTGAGAACATTTCCCTCTTCACAGAGACCCTGAGCAGCAAAGAGATGCATGTATAGTGCCATGCTGAAGCCAGTTTTCCAGATCCCAGTATTACGTCTCCATACATAAGCACCATCAAAACTGTGAGGTAAGAACAGTGGCACGAAAGCAAAGGCCAAAGTTTGCATAGAAATAAAATAATGCCTCTTTGCATTTCAGAAATGCGTGCATCAAAGCAGGGGAGAACATGTAGTTCTGTGTATACCAGTCAGACCATGTCCTTATACATAGATATACCATATATGCAGACATGTATGTGTAATATTTAACAGTTTACTTCACACACAAAATTATTTGTGTTGCAGTTATTATTGCTAAGGGGCAAATGAGTTTCCTCCCAGTTTAGAAAAACAGTGCTTTTATCACTGCAAGTAACAAAAGCAGAACTCAGAGTGAATGCAGATGTCTTTCCAACTCTTCAGGACGCCAACTTTAACGTATGACCCCACCAAATTTAATTAATTTCATTTTGTTGCTACCTCCTTAGTTGCAAAAGCTCGTCTTAGTCTCAGGGCAGCTCTTCAGGGCCACACAAGGCAACAAAATTTTTCAAGAATCAGCAATCTCCTGCATTCGCTGTTCAGCAAAACACGAAATAAGCAAACCCAATAAAATGAATGCATAAAAAGAGAAAAAGCTGAAAATAAAACTGGTGCTGGGGAAGAGCAGTGAAGTGTTGGGTATCCACACCCCTCTCCTTCAGTCTGCTGTGAGAGGCAGGGGAAAGGGGATGGACTGACGAAGAACTACCCACCTCGGCTGCTGGGGGCTCCAAGAGAGGAGGAGAGGGAGAAACGCAAACTCCACCCCAAATACGTTATCAGCCAGTGGACAGAGTTTTATAGGAGAAACGGGGCCTCCAGCAAGCTCCAGGGCCACCCCGATAGAAATTCTGGTGCCCTCCCCTTCCTAGAAGTTGAGAATAGCAAAGGAGGAGGGATAGGATAAGGGAGGGAAAGTGGGCTTCTTATCTGGAGGGTGCAGGTGAAGTCCTCAGCACTCTTGGAAAACATAAGGAGAAACAAGTTTGAAAAACAAGACCCATTTACGTCTTCAGGGGAGGGGTAGAGTAGACTGCACAACAGTAGATAACACACCTAATCATTGCAACATCACTGTGAACCACCACCACCCAGTTTTTCAGGAAAAGTATATCCATCCAGAAAAGATTGAACAAAAGGACCAGGAAGGAAAAGTAGCACTTGCGCAAAGAGTGTTCCAAACTCCAAGCAGCAGTATAAATGAATCCTATAAGCACGAGCATATGCAAACATATAGCTTTTGCCTTTTACTATCATGGTGGTTTATTTCTCCATATATTATAACCGATAACTTAAGTTATTCCATTTACTTTATCAGAGCAGAGTCTCCAATTTACAAAAGCGCCTTCATTTCTACCTGCACGCCTTGTGAGCCGGTCTGCGCACAGGAGCAGCGTTTGCATGACTTACAATGCAAAACAGAGGAAAGTCTTTAAGCCTGCTGATGAGCACATCTTGGGACTTCAAAGACCGACAAGATTAAGGAAACCATGAAACAAACTAAAATCCAAAAGCATCTCCTCTTAGGTGCATAGTTACACATTCAAATGACCGATTCTAGTGCCTGGTATTTCCCACCAGACAAGAGAAGCAGAAGGCAGCCGGAGTCGGAACGGTGCTGCCACAGGTAGAGCAGCCCTCATCACCGCGACCGTCTCATCCACTGCACATATGTGCGTGCAACTATTCAACCAGACGGGTGAACGAAACCCTTACGGGGAAGGAGACACCCCAATTTTCCAACTCAGAGCCAAACCCCGACCCGACTATTGCAGGCGACGCGGCACGCGTGGAAACACCTCTCCCAGCAGCCAGCCTTGCATCATGCCCAGACAAAAATCTGCTCGGTCTCACGTTGCAAAGCCTCGACAGCATTTCCGCTCGTTCAGCTTTCTCGGGGGCTGGGAGGGGGGAGCTGCCGAGCCCAGCTGCGGGACGTGCCCTCGG
>NW_009650064.1:10415670-10416478 GCF_000708025.1 Charadrius vociferus
TGTGAGGTAAAGGCAAAAACCCCTACAAAGGCAGCCCCCCCAAACAACTGGCAGGGGGGCACAGCTGAGTCCTATCCCACACAGCTCACTGCAGCAGCATCAGCCCTTCTGCAGCCGAGAGCCAGCCCCTGGGATTTCAGAATCACCTGGGAGCAGCGCTGCACACAAACACGGATTTGCTGTCTCCCCGTTTAAAGCTTTCATGTCACTGGGTGCCCTTATCGCTCTATTGGGAGGAAGGGTAACTCTGAGCACTTAAACATTTTTTTTTTTTTTTTTAAATAAAACCCCACCCTTTGTTTAGGGACTGTCCCACCCGTGCTTTGGCACCGTAGCGGTTCACTCGGCGGCTGCCAGCGGTGAACAGAGCAACAGCTGGAACTGCGGCACTGCTCCCATAATGATCTCTATCAGCAGACTGGAGTTAATATGACTTTTGGATCCAAAAGCGTTTCAAATATTTTCTATTTTTAGTATTTTGATGTTTTTAAAATACTTTATAAAAGCCATCTTCAACAGGTCACCGGGAAGGGGACACACCAACCAACCCCTAATGCATAAATGCAGTTTTTCTTGTTAGTACAAAAAAAAAGTATTTTAGGCACGAATTTTACTTAGGTGTAACTGTGAACTGTATAAAAACGCACACTGCCGTCTAAATAAAGATCCTGAAGCTCTGCTGGTTAAGCAAAGCGTGAGAACTGCGTGCTGGACACACTAACGATGCAAAGCTGCAAGAGCTGGCGCTTGAAGGCTGCAAAAAAAATGGGGTCTCAAACTTTTTATTTTTGCTTTTCTGTACATTACT
>NW_009650064.1:10416737-10437024 GCF_000708025.1 Charadrius vociferus
GAGTGTCTTCTCCATCGCCCGCAGCGGCGCCGTCAAGGCCAAGGCCAAGGGCAAAGCGCGGCCCGTCACTTCCGGGCTGAAGCAGGTGAGTGGGGCGGGGGGCGGCCGGGCGGGAGGAGGGTCGCCTGGCGGGAGGGAGGGCCTCAGCCCGTAGGCCCCACGCGGGGCTTAGGCCGGGCCGGTGCGGGCTCTCCTCCTCTCGGGCCTCCTCTGCCGGGCGAGGGGAGCGCTCGGCAGTGACTGACCGGAGCGGTTTTATGGGCAGCGTTGTTCTGGGCAGGACATTGCAAAGTACGCGATTTTTTCCTCCTGAAAATTCGGTTTGTATGTTGATGTCAGTGTCTCCAAAAAGAGAAGCACAAAGCGTTTATTTGACTGATCTGTTTTTACAAGGGCATGTAGCGATAGGATGAGGGGTAATGGCTTCAAACTGGAAGAGGGGAGCTTTAGATATTAGGAAGCAATTCTTTACTCTGAGGGTGGTGAGGCACTGGAACAGGCTGCCCCGAGAAGCTGTGGACGCCCCATCCCGTGAGGTGTTCAAGGCCAGGCTGGATGGGGCTGTGAGCAACCTGGTCTGGTGGGAGGTGTCCCTGCCCATGGCAGGGGGGCTGCGACGACATGATCTTCAAGGTCCCTTTCAACCTAAACCATTCTATCATTCTATGATCTCCTGCAAGCATCTGACACATAAGACTTCAAGCTGTTCTGCTTGAGGGGGGCTCATTTAGAAAGTACGTGGTAATATCTTTGTGTGTCCTGGAGAACAGGGTGCAAAAGGCGTCAGTTGTTTAATGAGCTTACATTTACTAGGCAACACTTGCAGCATCACTGATGGTGTATTTCAGAGTACGGTTTGAGAAAATGGCTTGATCCAAACTACCAGGCACAGATGCTGCAAAGGCAGGTCCTGCTCCTTTCTGTCATGTTCCCGACCCCAGCCCCCCTTACCAGGCTCCAGGCTCTGTTCCCACAGCTCACCTCGATGCTGGCTCAGGAACTCATCGCATACTAGGTGATTCAACTTGCTAAATCAGCAGCAAAAGCAATTAAAAATGCATTTTGCGTTTTCTTTTCTGGGTTGATGAGTTGAACAAATTTAATTATGATCGAGTGCAAAGAGAAACATTTGGGGGGGGAAGTACCAGGAAGGATGGAGCCTTTTCTGATCCAGAAGCTGTTTATTTGTCTCAGCTGTCAAGTAAAACCATGTCAGTGAGATGCAGTGAACAGATCTAAGAGCACACACTGCCATATGTTTTACTCCTTAATTCCTCTTTTCCCCCTTCTAACACCCTAGATCGGCTGGGATGCTCCGCAGACCCTTCTGTGAGCTGATTTAATCCACTAAAGCAATGGAAAAGTAAAGAAGCAAAGATAATATTCTGCCATTTTCAGATCTGGAGAGCACCGCAGCCCAGAGGAGGAAGAGAGTGGGTTGTGTGGCAGGGAGCGATGGAGGGGACAAGGGGTAGGGGTGATCTAAGCAAGAGTTTTCCTCTTGGTAGCAACAACTTATTATATGGTATCTTCTTAAACTCTGCCTCCAGCCTGAGCTGTGTAATCTGCTGAGAGTTCAGCAGGTGCCTCTAGAAGGTCATCTGATTATAAAAGTAGAAAGTTAGTGGCGTATTGTTCCCACTAGATTTAGTTGCAGTCTGTTGGGCAAACAGAGTTAAATAGCAGCTCTAAGAAAAGGCCCTTTCAGTTTTTCTCCTGGAAGCTAAAGCCACTTGACAAGTTCATTGGGTAGACAGACAGGAACATAACAAACTTTGGAAATAAACAGGGAGGCCCCAAACAATTTCATATTGCTGGCGTCACATCTCCACTTAGTCTAGAGGGTTCTGTATAATAAAAGGAGAAACAGGTTTAAAAACATATTCAGTAGCTTATTAGGAGTAAAATTTTATTCTGTGTGTTTGAAGCTGTATTCTTTAATTCATTAAGCCTTTGGGGATTTACTTATCATTAAGCAGTATAGGAAAATGCTCAGAAAAAATTGTTAAAATAGGTTTATTCTTTAATAGATAAAACCCCATTGTAACTATTCAAACAACTTTTGATATAGACACACATGCTAGCTACAGAGCCTCTTTCTACAGAGGAGTCCTGCCAGAGTAGCTGTGGATATCAGGTATTAAAACTGACTGGATCCTTTCAGCACCCCTGTGAAGCTGGAAAATGGTAACAAGCCCCACTGAGAAACCTAAGCTCTTTGTAAATTGCATTGTCCATAGTTCCATCCATTCTGATGTGAGCTAGGAGCTGAGTCCGTGTTTCTGGAGTCATGGACTGGTTCTGGAGTTTCAGGGTATTATGAATTAAACTACTAATCTGAAGAGGCTTGTTTTATGAGCCTCTTGCCACCGCTTTCTTACTACTGGTTCTCTTAGTCACTCAGAATAAATGGAATTATTGTTAATGTACACTTGCTCTGAAACTATGGAAGCTTTGAAAGCAAAATGAATACATGTAACAGTTCATGGTTTGCTTCTGCTTATGTAAATTGCTGAAAGGTGAATTACAGGGGTGGCCTTTGGAATAGCAGTAGGTATCCTGAAATTTGGGGTTGCCTGAAGAAGTACAAGTGTGCTTCTGGAACATTTGCAATGTAATAGGCCATTATCTGGCTACGATCCTGTTCCAAACGTGGTGCTTCAGAAGCAACAGGTGCTAGGGCTGAGATCAACTGAATTTTAATTTGCTGCAGTGGTGAAAGAGTTGATGGCCCCATGCATCCACCCTGCTCCTCTACAACAGAGTATTGTCCCCAGAGCACAGCGCATGTCCCTATCTTAGCTCTTCCTCTTCAAAATCAAGTATCATTGTTGAAATAACTTATGAAGTGAGGTTGAGGTGTCCAGGGACCAAATATACATCCTGGTCTGCTCCAGCCATAGAATTTTCTTTAAATACCGTAGCAAAATCTGAATGATGACGTTGGCCAGCCCTACGGTATGAACAAGTAGGAATGCAAGGTGTGATGCTGAAAGGCAAACTACTGGAAGAAATTCAAAATGGTAAGATCATTTACAAATGAAGGAAGGAGCCCTTCCTGGAATCCCACTCCAGCTAAGAGGAGCTGAGGGTGGCACAGCAGGACCTGTCCACAGCCTGGCTTTTGTTTTCTGTGTGTTCTGTTTCTGGATCACTACGGGCTCCCTTTCCAACAGAACAAGTTTAACTGCTTTCGTAATTTTCAATTCATTAGAACGTTAGTAGTACATGACTACTTGATATAATTAACAGAGAAACTCAAGTTTAAAAACATACCTACTAAAAAGCAATTTTTGAAGATATGCATATAACACTGGCTATATATTAGTTGTACAGAAATGGTGCAAGTTCACACGCCAGTGGAATTTCAGTTAAAAATACCAATGTGTGTATGTTTTTTCTCTCCCAGATAAACATTAGAAATGCTGAGAAAGTTAGCACAATAAATAAAGCATTTGCTGAAGTGCAGAAAGAAGTACAGCAGCTATCAAAAGGCACTGCAGCGGAACCTCAGAAGACTCATCAGGTAATTTCCCTTTGTAAAAATCTGAGGAGGTAAATGAAAGGAAAATGCATGTTCAAAGCATTATATTCTGGCTCTAAGACTGCAGGCAATTCATGAAGCTCCTTTAAAGCTGTAAAGCCAGCTTTATTAATTTCAGTTGTGTGGTAATGTTGAAATATGGTTAGCATATTCAAGTGCTATATAACTACTAAAGAAGAGGGTGGACAGCCAAGCCGGAGCATGTTTCCAAAACGTATCTTTAAATTATGTTCTAGCTGTTTTTTAATTGATTTTTTTTTAAAGTTAATTCCAGCTCCAGACTCGATTTAAGACTTATGCTCAACATGAATAGACACAGAAAGCAAGGATGAACCTTGCTGTTCCCTACCTGAAGCATCTAATAGTGCTTTGAACCAAACAGCTCGGCCTCTTTCTGCTCCCGATTCCTAAGACTTTGTATTCCCTCATGCAGCATCTGAAACAACAATTGCTGTACTATAGCTCTTGCCTGTAGCGCTTAAGGTTCACTCATCTTCCTTTGTCTAGTGTATTAAACAGGGCTACATGCAATCTTGAGCAAGAAATAATTCACAGAATTTAATTGCAGACAAGCTCCTCCATATAAACTGTTTATGCTGACCCTTCCTGATATACTGGGCGTGGTTTGGGGGAGAGAGAAAGTAGTGGGCCAGGACAAAGGACAGATAAATCCTGTGAGGGGAAGTAGAGGGAGTTGGGAGAAGTGGACATGAGTTGATTTTTATTTACTGTGCCTGAGGTGATCAAGTTTCTGTATGGCCGGCAGCAACAGAATGGGTGTCAAATACCTTAAGGAGAGGCTGAGGGGAAACATGAAATGTTATGTTACGTTACTGGCATGATGCTTTGTCTGTCTTCTGCAGCATAAAGTATTAGCTGCTTACCTGTCAAGTTTAGTGAATCCTGGAATCCCCCAAATTATCAGATTATGACTGCAAAATTAGCCTAAATTAAATATATAAAGACAAACTAATCTTCTAGACAACAGGTATTTATTAGGGATGTTTTTTTTTTCCAAGCAGAGTAAAAAGATACTGCTTTCTACTTTAAACTGTAACTCATTTTTTTCAGGTTTCCACACACCTGGAAGAGGAACCAGCAAACGTGGATGCTGCCACAAGTCTATTATCTCAGTTGTAACACGTAATGGACACCGAAGGGATTGCAAGAAATTAAGATCAAAAGTACTGATGGCTTTGTTTGTACAATTTTATTAAAAAAATCTTGTTAATATACAAGTATTGGCACACTTTAATACAAACTACAAACAGACCTTTCCTATCATCTAGGAAAGTGGAATGTCAGAAGTCAGTGTGAGAAACTTAAAGTGCTAAAACAGAAGGCACTTCACAAAATTGGTTCACTGAAACAATTTAGCGTAACTCAAATTGATATCCTTCACTTTTCAGCTTGGCAGTGAAAGCTTCAAAATTGATTGGAAGGTTAAAAAAAATAGAAAGCTTCTTGGCAGTAAAGCTTCAAAGAAAATGCTGTTAACTGTGAGCAAGAAGCCTAATCATTTTTTAAAAAGTGATGAAAAGGCTATAAAGCATTTTCACTTTTCTTACTAAAGAAAACTCCAAATAGATTACACAGAGGATACTTGGGTGAAAAAAATGTTCCAGAGTTTTTTATAAAAGCCCTTTTTTCTGGTTGTTGAATTTGTTTTGTGAAGTAGTTAAAGGAAGCAAAAGGAAATATACTCCCAGAGTCAGTGAACTAAGAAGTTATACATTCATTATTCAAATACTTAGGTTATGAAGAAGTCTAGAATGTTATAGTTAGAGGTAGATAAGTAGTCCGGTTGACACAATATCTAATAATTTAGTATCTGCACATCAAAGAGATCACAGACTCCTTCATTATCATCCAGGTTAAAGTTGTAGTCATCTCCGGGAGTAGGAGAGAGTCGTAAGAGAGGAAAAACTGTAAAGCAGGAATAGTTTAGTTTAAATTAAAACACTTCCGGCATATCAGTCCTATCTCATAATCCAGTATGTTTGTCATCACAGGTAATGTTAGTCTTAATAATTAAAATAGTCTTGATAATCTGACAAGCATGCAAGAATACATACTGTGAATACCCATACTGCCTTCCAACTAAGGCAGTAAGTGGCATGTCTACATTTTTTGCTTAGTATTTTAAGTGAATTTGCTGGAATGGAGTGATAGCTATGGAATATGGACTTAATTTCTCCTGCAGCAAAGGAGCTCCTGAGCAGCTTTTGAAACTTTCATCAGAAAGCCATCATTTGTATTTGTATTCCTTTATCCTGTTACAGTATCGTGTATATCAGCGTTCAAATATCATTTTAAGTGAGTTGCCATTTATCACTATTTTACAGATGAAGAATGGAAGCTAGCAGTTTGTGTGCTGTATTTCAAGCATGGACTTGAAGCCATCTTTGGGGAGGGAACACAAGAAGAGAAGCCTCAGCCCTCATGCTGCACCTCAGGAACGCTAACCTAGTGCAGATGAGTTGGGCATGCTGTGCCTACTCTAAAAGTGGAGACAGTTTCCATCGTAGCCATGTAATGGCACATTCACATAATCCCATCTTGCCCCACGGATCTTATAATTACATGTTTTTTTCTGGATAAGCCCTGAGGTTGTCTGCTTGAAGGGCAGATATTGGCAGAGGCTGCTTACAGCAGCATGTTTACAGCAGCTGAGTTCACTTCTTTGCCTGGCACAGAGCAGCGAGGCAGGGAGCACGTGAACTTCCTGGCTGTGGTTCAGTTCTACACTCAAGGCCACCAAGGTGCAAAAGTAGAAATGGGTGATGTTTGTCTGTTCTGTTAGCATACCACAGCTGGCCATGTATCCGCCTGCGTGCAGGCATGTAAATATGTTCTGAAATGTTTACTCAAAGCTCCTGCAGGAAGCCTGAGGCAGAACAGAATTAAACCAGATTTTTTTTTTTATTTTTTTTTTTTTAAGGCAGCACTGTAGTCATCAGCCTGTTCTTTCTTTGTACCTGAATTAAGGACTGGTGGGTTACTCATGCATGTAAGTGCTTGCTGGATTAAGGCTTTCATATTTTGATTGTTAAATAACACCGTTGCAGGGAATGGAAAGGGGAGGAAAGACAAGAATGACAAAGATAGAGGAGGCAGTACAGGGAAAGAAGTAGTTTCATACTGACTCTTGGCACTGGATGTAACAGACACCTACCAAGAGTGCTGTTCACACAAAACCCATGCTACTACTTGTGATTATTAGAAAAGTAATGATGCTAAATACTTACCGTCAGAACACATGAGTTCATCAATAATATCCCCACTGATATTTCCTGTGAAAGACAGGAGCATGTGTTTATGGAAGTCAACACGTATTCTCTGCATTAAAACAATGAATTGCAAAGTACAGTATGGTTAACGCACAGTGTTGGAGCTGTGGACACAGCATGCCATGGATATGTAAAGTATATCCATCTTTGTATCCCTCAGTTTTTGCCCGATACATTTCTCCCACTAATCCCACATAACCCTAGAGCCCTGTACAATATGAAGGTTATTTGGTGGCAGAGAAAAGTACTTTGCTTAAAATGAGCTTGCTCCTCAGAGCTGGCTCAGTGGCTTCATCAGGAGCTGAATGATTTCCTCTGTGGGGAAAATGCTCGTTTTTCCCTCTGTGTAACTCATCAGTAGCTCGGTCACAAAGATCAGGAAACTAATAAAACCATTCAAACAGTAACTGCTTCTTCCTACCTGTGGGCTCCTCCATCTTTGCTATGTCGAATGAGTTTGGCTTGAGAATACAGTTAACATCCAGGGGCAGCAAGCCCTGGTAGTCATTTGAGCTAGCTGTAGCTTGGGCGACATCTCCTGAAAGGCTGGGGTACAGCACCGACTCTGCAAGGCTGGAGTAAGGACCCGCTGGGGTTGCCCCCTCCTGCTGCACGCTGCCGTCTACAAAGATGGAAAGGCACGTTATAAAGTCTGTTATGGTAAAAAGGAACACAAAACACAGGTTTGTCTTTCGAGGAGATGACGGCCAATGCCTGGGATGAGGCGAGAGGAGTCTCCCCCTTCCAAAGTCGTAGGCACGCTTTATTCAGGACAGTCTGTAACACTGACAGCATTTTTCTTAAGTCTTTTCATATTACCCTACTATTATTATGAAAAAAATATCTGATACTCAGGCGGTCTCTCACTGTGGCTATGTAGAAGAAGGTAAGTGACTTTGTGGCACAAAAGCTGGAACTGGTGCCTGTATTATCTGTCTCATTAAAAGGTACACGTTCAAACCATATACTGCTTCAGAGGTGGGCAATTTCGTTCCATACTGCATTCTGGAGAAGCACCTCAGAACAATTAACAGGATCACATCCAAAACCTGTTCTGTATAAGATGATAAGCTACAAGGGAAGAATCTGTTTCACCAGACAGAAGAGGCTTCCCTGTAACCTGCTGAGAGCTGTTAGTAAGCCCTTGGGGTAGTTTCTTCACAGATAGCTGCTACGCTGTGCATATTCTTAATCTTTCCCTTATCTACCAATTTTTCTAACGGTTTCTTCTTTCCCTCCAGTTCCCTTCCTCCCTCACCAATCTAGGTGAGGGTAGGAAAAACCCTGGTCCCACCTGACGGCGTGTCCGCAACTGATGTTTGCGGTAACTCTTGTCCTTGGTTCAGGTCATGTTGCTCTGGTGGATTTTGAGGAGCTGTCGCAGGCTTACGGGGAGTCGCTGGAGCCGCAGGTTGAGTTGGGGGCTGTGCAAGGTCATCGGGCGGAGGAACTGGAAACACCATGGGCTTGGAGGAGTTTGATTCTTTATTTATAAGCAGCACATGGATAGGTCCTGAACTACTTTTAAGATTGATCTGGTATTTCTTCTGTCCATTCTGTCCCTGTAAAGGTGGTATATTATGAAAGTTACTGTTCCTTGAGAACTTGGAACTTTACCAAATGTCACAGTAACTGCATAGAGTTATTTCCTGCAGAAAGTAATGAAGAAGTTTGAACAGAATTCTCAAGATAAATACAGCGCTCTTCTAGTTAGATTGCTAGGAAGAGCTGAGGATTGGCACAAACTTATCCAATCATACTAATGAAAAAAACCCACAAACCTAATACATGTGATCTAATAAAAAAACCAAACCTACATTACAGGTTTGTAATCTGTTGTTTTTACCTGACCAGAACACAGTTACAGAAGACACAAATACACAATTCTTCAAAGTGCTTAACTAAATCTTGAGTTCGTTACATGAGACTTATAGCAGGGCTACATCTTATCGATAACAGCAATGGTAAATAATGATTTCTGTACCTTTAAATCTCTTTGTTTTAAAGGGAACTTCAGAACGATCCTGGTTGTGACCAAGCATCCTAAAACAGCTGAGTATCTCACCCAGACTGAGTGAACACAGGACCATGAGTTAGTAGAAACAATTTCTTAGCTGATTTGCCAGGCCTTCTTTTGGCAAGTTATTTAAGTGATACAGCTAGGACTGGCTTCCTCTAGCACAGCCTCAATGATACTGCTGACTCTGCAGTGGCTAATTCAGCAAATAGGTTTTCAGCAAGTATGTTCCAGAAAAAATGAGGATGAGAAAAGTGGGAAAGGAGCCTCGAGGGAGGGGAGCCAAAACAAAACCATCCAATTTGAGGTTGGTGAAAAAGACGAAGATCAGCTGTTTTAGTCCTTGACAAAATGCCAAAAACACCCCAACATCACAGCTGCTAATTTTGGTCCCACAGAGAACCTTACCATTGCCTGAACTGTTTTCAGCAGAGACGGACAAATAGTATCACTGGGATCGGCTTCATGGTTCTAGCTTTGGATGCTCTCATGATATTAGACTGTGCTTAGCCTCACTAAAAATAGCTTGTGAAACTTCTCAGGTGAATTTCACCCTTCTACAAGCATAGTGGCTATCATGCTTCATACAATGCTCTCTCCCAACTATGTAAGCCCTATTTAAAACAGAGTACTGCAACAAAAAACATTAAAGATGGACAGGGGTAAGTAATTTCGCCTCCTACTTTAGCCCTGCCTGCTTAAGCCTTCTGGCTAAAGCAAGAGAGCAGTCTATGTTTCTCTACCCAGTCTAGTACCATGTTATTAAACACAAACAAAATCTAAACTAATCCTACAGATAAATCTAAAAGGCTTTTTCATAAGAGATCTGATTTAGCAATATAATAGAGAGAAATTTGACACATAAAAGTCGCTGCTAACAAGTTCTCAAGCGAATTCATGACAATTGAGTTTCATTTGAAAAGCTGCAACATTAAATAGCAAGACAGAAGAAGAGAGGGCAAAGAAACACACTATTATATCTTGTTTTTAATAGAAGACAGTCACAATTAGTCTATCCAGGTATCCAAATACACTTTTTGCCACCCATCCCCTCCATTCTCAACTGACAGCATCTCAATTTTTAAAAATTTCCCCACACGCACATGGCTAGAGAGAAATCCTCTGCTCTAATGTAGCTCTTCTTTTCCACTATCCCTCTAGAACACTCAGGTAAACAAGAAACCAGTACGTACCATTTCGGGTATAGGTACTTCTAACTGTGTACCACAAGGTGCTTGAATTGCTAGAAGTGTGTCTCCTGGTTAAATAGCAATTTTTAAGACAGTGTTAAGTGTGCATATTTTTCTTAAGCCTTGCATGGTATCCACTCAAGTGAGATATGGTAATTCTCTAAGGCCACTTAAAATACTGCGTAATTCCAGCATAAATAAACTTGTGGTGGGACTTGCATAGTCCCTATAAGATCCAAGTATATCGCATAACATAAATCACAGAATTCCAATACTTAGACCATAGTTGCAAGAACCTTTTCTTGTAGCAATGCAGTATTTACCACTTCCTTCACCTGTTTGTGACTGTCCCCAGATCTCCTAGTTGTATAGATAACATGAGGTGAAAGTATTTATTTAACTAGTTTCTTTTTCAGCTCTCTGGTCCAGCTTACTTTATGGCTTTGAAAAACAGTGGTAGTACCGAGAGATTTAACAGGAGAAGGAAGAAAAGGCTTTTACGATCACCTTCAGTACCAGCACTTCCCAGTGTCTTGGCTCACAGCTGCAGCACACACAACTGGGATGTAACAGCTGACTATCAAACTCACCTGTGGGTTAGGTGGACTAAAATGTATTGGTTAAAGACAGGAGATCACAATTACATCAACAGCACTGGCACAACCTGCCTTACACTGCAGGTCACTCAGCTACCTGCTCATCGTTTTCTTTTTGTCCGTAACTTGGAATAATGCTTTTCTTTCTGTACCTCCTAAGAGACACTTACATGAAGTACTACGTGACTGGCGTACTAGGTGTCTCCACGTTTTGTAATGACTCTCTTTAGTAACAGTTTGTTTTTGCTGAACTCTGCACTAGTTCCCTAATTTTGCACTTTATTCAAAAACAAACACAACCTTCCTTGTGGCAAAAGAAGAGATGGTTTTGAGCCTAGCTGTAGCCTGAACAACAATTTTCCCTTTGCTGCCCCCAGGACCAGGAAAGGATGTCAAAGGAAGCAACTTCTGCCAGCAATTCTTGGCAATTTCTTCAAACCTCCTGTACAGAAGGAATCCTTTTGATTTAGTACCAATGCCCCATCTTTGAACTTTAGCTGGCCCCATTTATATAGCACCATCAGGAGCTCCCTCTGGCTGCAGCTGCCACCAGAAAATTTTAGGAAATTTGGACCTGCCAGGTTTTCCTGGTGGGTTGGACCAACATGCCTGAGGCAATCTGCTGCAAAGTATGAATACAGAGACATCCAAAGACAGTACTCCGAAAACAGCTGAGCTCCCGTTCCATACAATCTGTGACTACAACTAGAAAATGTCAGAACTCGCTAGTCACGAACATCAGGAGAAACATCTACTTACTACTGATCACAATTGAATACTTCTAAATTGAAAATACTTACAGGAAAAAAGCAGGTTAGTTAGCAATTTAGTTTTCAAGAGGAAGATCAGGAAACCCCTCACTTTAAGAAATACAGCCGAGCAGCAACTTACCATTGAAGCAGTTGCAGATATCTTCATGGGTGACATACGAAAACGTAACTTATGTCAAGGAACGTTTTTCTTAAAGCAATATGAAACTGGTATTTGTTGCCCTTTAAAAGAAGTTTGTCCAAACTGATCCTAAACTATGAAGTTATCGCTGTTACTCAGAGGTGTAATCAAGGCATGATTTTTGGCTTTCAGAAGGGCTGGTTAAAAATAGCAGACTTCTGCCTTTTAAAGAAAAAAAATAATCTATTTCTGTGAAGAAAATACAAAAAGAAAAAAGTTGCATAGCTTGAATGAGAAGAGATTATTCTAAAAAAGGAGAATGTGTAAAATCTTGTTTTGAACGATACCATTTACCTCACTAACTTGACACTATAGAATTCAAGTGCATATCAGAACTTCCCAAAATCACACAGAAGTACTGCCAGAGGGGACTTGAGAGTTCATCTGCCACCCCGTTCCCCTGCCTCAAGGTAGGATCAACTGTTAAGACATTCCAGACAGATGTTTGCCTTCCCTCTTCTGGAAAACCTCCAGACATGGATATTCCACTGCCTCCCTGGGGGGTCAATTCCAGTGCCAGCTCTCCCAAAGGAAAATTTTTCCTAACATCTAACTTCAATCTCCTTTCTGCAAAATCCATTTTATGGAAGCAGTTTCTGTAGAGCAACTGCAAGCAATTTTGAAGTACTTATCACTGGCACTATAGCTAAGAAGGGCACTTTTCTGCTCCAAATCTCAGGTGTCTGTTTTGCTCAATATCTTGCAAGCCAGCTAAACACGTGGTTACAAGGAACGCAGCAGGAACTCTCTGCTCATGGAGTATTTACACATAGGATATTTTTCCATTTGCAAACCCAACAAGTTTCAGGACGTTGACAACTCAATTTATCTTTGGGTGATAGCTTAATCTTTTCAAGAGAAGAAAGCAACACAAAAAAAGATTCATGTGAAGCACTGCTAAGAAAGTATAGATTTAAGTGCTGGAAAGCAATATAATTAATTTAAAATAAGACATCAGGATTATAACATGGGCTCAAAAATTACTGCCATATATATGTGTGCGTGCTAAATTATTTTCAAGTTACCAATCATACAGTCACAGAGGTTAAAAAGTTATGTAAATAAGATTCATATTTTATTTCTTTCGGAACCACAACCAGAAAAAATATTTGCCTTTCATTACTTCTGGATAAAATCACAGAATGGTCAGGGTTGGAAGGGACCTCTGAAGATCATCTAGTCCAACCCCCCTGACAGAGTAGGTTCACCTACAGCAGCTTGCAGAAGACGGCATCCAGAGGGGTTTTGAATGTCTCCAGAGTGGGAGACTCCACAACCTCTCTGGGCAGCCTGTGCCAGCGCTCTGCCACCCTCAAAGTAAAGTAGTTCCTCCTCATGTTTAGATGGAACTTCCTATATTCAAGTTTGTGCCCGTTACCTCTTGTTCCATCACTGGGCACCACTGAAAAAAAGACTGTTCCCATCCCCCTGGCACCCTCCCTTTAAGGATTTATAAGCGTTGATAAGATCTCCCCTCAGTCATCTTTTCTCTAGACTGAAAAGACCCAAGTCCCTCAACCTTTCCTCATAAGAAAGATGCTCCAATCCACGAATCATCTTTGTAGCCCTTTGCTGGACCCTCTCTAGCAGTTCCCTGTTCTTCTTGAACCGCGTAGCCGAGAACTGGACACAATACTCCAGATGAGGCCTCACCAGGGCAGAGTAGAGGAGGAGGATGACCTCCCTCGACCTGCATCTTCTTGATGCACCCCAGGACGCCATTGGCCACCAGGCCATATTGCTGGCTCATGGTCATCCTGTTGTCCACCAGGACTACATCATGCTTTACCCATCACCTACACTTTAACTGTTGCTTTAATTCTAGTTCCAAGATGCACACAATTAATTTAAAAGGATATTGGTGGTTTGTAGAATCATCCATGACATTCTTGATACTTTGCTGAAGCCACAGTTTCTGCTGATCCAATTCCTTCTCTTTTAGTTCTAGATCTTCAATTTCAGCTTCCAGATACCTCAGCCTGTCTATGACTTCTTTTGTATTGCAGCCAGCACCTACTCCTCTTAAAAAGGCATAAGGTTCATGAAACCACAAGAAATGAAAATCTGAAGCAAACAGGCAAAGATAATTTCTTAAGACTACTTTCAATATTTTGAAAATCTACTAATATTCTATATGAAGGAAATGAGTGCTTACCCTCCCAGCAGTATTTTAACAGAAAAAAATGAAAATTCTTAACTTCAAATCAAATTTTAAATTCCCCTTTACCTATTTTCTTTTGGAATGTTGCTTTTTCTGCATTGGAGCCGGTTCGCAGGCCCTTTCTCCTTCCCCTCTGACTCTTAGCTTGAATTTTCACCTCCAGTGACCCAAGAGAAAATAGACGTGGACTACAGGAGGGTAGGCAGGTGGAGACACTGTGTCCCAATACCCTTCCCAGATTCATTTAGAGTAAATTTTTCAACTATAAGTGCTAGTTATAAAGTAGCAGTACAAGTTTTCCGAGTTTCTCTCCTGCATGCTTTAAACTTGATTTTATGTATCAAAGACACAAGTTAAAGGGAAGACAGATAAAGTTCATTTGCAACTTTACTGTGATTCTGAAATGTCACATTGCTCACTGATAAGCAAAACATTGCAATGTCGTATCTAGTCAGAGGAAGCGGAAAGAGGCAATTTTTATTGCTTTCGAGCATGTGAAAATTTGCAGAATTGAGAAGGCTTACTTCCACTGAATGCTGTTCTTTGACTTCTTCTCAATGAGATCAATCCCCTCCAAAACGTTGGTGATATCATAGATCCTTCTCTTCTGCCTCACAGCAAGGGTATCAGCAGCCTGTCAAGAGAAGAACAACAAGTATCAGCAACTTGCATGCTGAGGGCAAAAGCTAGTTAAGCCATTCCCTTGGAAAAAGGCCAAATAATGTCACTCCGGAGGGAGAAGCTTCAGCTCTTCAAGACCCAGAAGCTCCACCGTGAATTTCAAAGTTCTGCACCTGCACATAGCGCCACAAAGCGTGCTGAGAGGAGTCAGCTCTTTGAAGGCCATCAGGCCCACCCTCGTTGGAGAGGAGAGTTCACACGTGTTGCAAGGACCGCGTTCGGTATTTGGAGCAGGGGCTAGCCAACGGCACGGAGGAGCCTGCAGTGCTCTTTTTGGAAGGTAGGAAAAGGTAGGGGAGGCAGACAGCAACACCCTGCAGTACTGGAACCAGCCTCTGAAGCCAACAACGTGTTAAGTTTATCAACCTTGCCGCTGACACTTGAGGTATTGCAGTCTTTGTGCAGATTAAACTGTGCCGGGATACGAAATGACAGGGCCGTAATTTCACAGGGTGGCTGAAGGAGAGCTGCGGTACTTCAAGCCAGCATCGTCCTCTAAGGTTTCACTGCGTGAATCCACCTTGCAGTGTACCTGGGCTCGCTCAGTCTGCCACACCGAGTACCAAGAGCAATTTCACAGGCACCAGGACCCTGGTACGGCTCACAGGGATGCTCGCTGCCACCACACTGTCACTTTTACGTTACAGCTAGCTAGGCTGTGTGTCTGAGTGCTGTCACAGCTTGTCGCTCAAAGCAAAGCAGAGCATCAGCTGTACAATCAGAGGTAACAGCCTGCTTCATGCCGTAATTCTCTCCATGGTGACTTTTACATACCTGATGCAAAGATTTAAGGTAAAATAAGCAAACCTGAGCTAGTCATGCCTTCCACACCCTCGTCTCTTTGATGCTGTAAAGCAGCTCAAGTTCAAAGAATATTAGCAAAAAGGAGAGAAAGCAAAGAGGAGCCTGACTCTGTAGCTACTTGGGACACTCGGATACAGTGATTACAAAGGATTATATGTATTCAACAGATTAAAAGAAAATAAGAAAAATAATGAGAGAGATAGCTGGCAAAGACTTCTGCATCCCAAATTTGAACTAATGCGTAAAGCCAACTAATTTCTACTATATATGATTTATTTCTGTTTGTCCAACAATTTATTAAATAATGCTTTTAGTAAAGTAGACTATATGAAGAGCACAACCTGAGACAACCACAAATAGGAAAGAAAACCAAATCTATTTTATAGCAGAGTCCATATAACTCCTTTTACAGTATTTCCTGAACCATAAGCAAACTCACTAGTCTTCCAAAGAAATGACACTTTCCTATTAGAAAGTTAATTACATAGTAGTCCAATTCATACTGGTGAATGTTTTGCTAGTGAAGTAAAATTAAAGGAAAAAAAAATGAAAGAATGGAGATTAAAAAAAACCTCCTATAGCCATGAAGTATAAACACTGTTCTTTCTCCTCGACAGTGATGTACCTACTAAACAGTGTTTCAACTGACACCGTTATCAACGTTTATCTTTTGTATGGTCTTCTGTAGTAGTCTGTTAAAATCTTTTCCTATCTAACAAAACAAAATACATACAAATACATATAAAGCGCACACGTTAGTTCTCTCCAAGGAAACAGGCTCTTCAACCATTTGTATCAGCAGGTATGTACCCGCTGTCTTAACCTACTGTTTCTGCTGCGTGCATACATACTGCTTACAATTGCAAGAGAAGCCTGCAAAATCTATGAAGTGGCAAAAATGCCACCTGCGCAACGTTTAATCAACACCCTGCATATCTCGCTGTCTTCAGAGGCACAATTTCTACAAGCTCTCTACATTATTCAGTGCAAGGAATGGACAGCACACACTTAATCAGCTGCTATTCTGATTAATCACTTTCGGCTTTTTTCCCATTGCTCAACACATGGACCTAAGACTGAGTCTTCCACTCATGGTTTGAATGATGAAGAAACTGCTGTGGAGACAGATTTCATTACCTCATGAGATTTTCCAAAATGCCCATCTGTGCAATATATAAATGCTTAATGTATTTTCAAACAAATTTTAAGACTTAAAAACAAAAAAAAACCCACACTAATTTTGGGTGCCCAACTTCAGGTGTTTCAAAATTCTATTGCATTTCATATGCCCAAAGCAGAGCTCCCATTAACACCAGCAGTGGAGATTCACTACCGCTGCAAAACAGGCTCCAGAGCCCCAGGTTCAGGACTGAAAACATGAAGTATGCAGTTACATACGTATTTCGTTTAATTAGCACTGTATATAATTCAATCACAGCTACAAAGTCCAACTGCTTACAACAAGAATTCCAACAATGAAATCAAACTGGGGCCAGTCTGGAAAGCTTAATCCAGACATTCACTAACTTTGTGGTGCTGGTCTTATAACCCAATTATCTTCTCAAAAATTTATGGGGTGTTTCACAGACATTTTAAAAACCGATTGAAAAGTTCCTCCCCAACACGCTAGCAGCTACCAATGTAACACCTTCTGGTAGGCACATGGCTCAGAAATTAAGCTCAGGCATGCAGCTCCTCCACACAAACCATGCACTAATGACTTCAAGAATTAAAAGAGCCTCCTGAGACTTTTAAACAAATCTCCTGTTGTCAAAAACACTTTTAAAACTCATCATTTCTCAGCCTATGTCAAATGACTGAAGCAGATCCAGGCAGGACAAGACAGGGACATCTACCACAATGGCCCTGTTAAGGTGGCTGGACGTAGCTTCCACATTTCTCCCTTGAATCATTTGTATTTGGAGTTCCTTCATAAAAATCTTTTAAATGTAAAGCTGCTGCACTCTAGTCATTCCTTCTAGTATCTCCTCATACTCATGAATATGTATGTATCCAAGACAAGCACTATATGAGTGTCTCATAGACAGGTTCTGAACTGGAAGAAAAATGTGAGCATAGTGCTTTGGTTCTGCATTCATTCAGATTGTGCAATTTCTGGAATACAGAAACATGCTGTTCAGCACAGTTTCATCTGGAGACATGCACACACACAAAACCCTGCCCAGAAATAAATAATAAAAAAAAAACAAACCCAAAACCAAACAACCAGAAAAAGTATTAGTTGAGAGTTTGGGTGCACTCTCACACAACTTCTTTGCTCCTTTGGAGCTGACAAAAGGCCGTAGGAATTATCAGCTGCATTTCCCTGCGGTAGCACTGAAAAGCAGAAAAAAATCACTAGAGCACCATGGCAGAGTCATTTCTGAGAAGCTTAACAAAGCAGAAGGGCCAGCAACACCTGCTTGCTCTCCATATGTCAAAGGAAAGAGGTCCTGCATCTTCTAGCCTGTTCCCATAGCAGATCATCTTCTCCCCAGGAGGACTGGCAACAGTTTGGTGGGAGTTTTAAACTGAATGGCGTGCTTGGCAACCTGTACCTAAAAGTACTAAATATCACTGCATGCATAAAGGTTAAGGGAACGTAAATTTTAATAGATAGGCTTTTTCTTCTTCTGTGGAATAGGGCAAGTGTAAGGCAGCTTTTATTTGTTCCTGATCAATACATTTCTACAGGTAGTAGCAAACAAGTAGATTTTAGAGTACCTGACATTTTGCACTGATGATAAGAAACACTACTTAACCTTGAGTGTAGTAGGGATGGCATTCTGCTGTAAACCAAGCCCATTTAAGAAATCAAGCCAACAGCAGTTGTATGCTACTGAAGAGAAAGAATACACAATGTTTTGGGAGTCATTTCAGGTGGCTTATCCCTTATTCACTCATCTTGCTCTTCTTCTCTCTTCCCTGCAATCCATGGATTGCTGCATATAGGAATTTTGTTTTCTTTCCCTTCCATCTCATCCCTTAATGTTTTAAGCTTATTTCCATAACTAGATTTGTTTGTATAGGGTTATTCAGGGACAGTTATACAATTATTGGAGAACAGCTGTTTGATTTTAAAGTAAGCACTGCAGAATTCAAATTCCAAGTAAAGAAAATTCTCACTTCCACTCCCACAAATCCTTAGCAGAGAAGCATCCAGCGCTAAAACATTTCCAAAAACAGTTCAGCATACAGAACTCACCGGGCTCCATGCTCCTAAAGCAAGGAATAGTGCCCACACATAGGACAATGAATCACTACAGCTTCATGACGGGTCAGAACACATATCCCAAAGTATCCTCTTACAGACTGCTTAACTATAATTACAGATGTATCAGAACATCACCAGATGTCCTATAGAACAGCTTTTCACTCTCAATTGCTAAATCACAAAGCCAGAAGTACACATTGTTTCCAAATTCTGTTTTCTTCACGGCACACTGCTTGGTTTTGCTGCAGAAATACTGATCATCCTCAGCACATCAGATGGTCAATACCGGCCCGCAGGGAGACATCTGAAGATGTTCATGGTGTGAATCATTTCTTGGAACGCTCTGTTCCATTTCAAGACCATCCTGGTTCTTCGTTTCCCTGCGCACACTGACATAATGTGTATGCTGGTTTCCAATTTTCCTTAGATATGTGGCTTATTTGTGAGAAATAGTGGTTACAGTAATGTATGTTTTGACACATTGTTTATGAAACTACCGATGATTTACTTACTTCAGTCAGCATTTACTTCCAACAAATGGTATCCTGCAATTCAGAAACCAGTCTTCAATAAAGGTCTTGAGCAGAAATGACTTGTTGCAATGGCCGCTTGCTTTTCCCTGGCTGTCAACCCTTCCAAACCCTCTGGGTGAATACCTTCCTCACAAATGGGAATGAGAAACATCATCCCATCCCTCCACACAACCCAACTTTATTGTTCAAATCCATCCCCTTTGGCTCTTTAAGCTAAGCTGTTCGGCCAATGTCTTACAAATTGACTATGTTTTGCTTCTCAAACTGACCTGGAACACCTTGCAGCACATCACAGGTAATAAAGTAAGCCGCACAACAATCCCCGAGATGTGGACATCTTAGTTCCGTTTTACTGAAGAAAGAGGCAGTTAAATACTAAGAAGCTAATCAGCTTATCCAGAGCACAGCATAACTAAAAGAGGAACATGAAACCTATCAGTGTCCCTCTCAGTTCCCCCTGAAGTTTCACTGGCTGCAGTAACACCACTACAGTGCTTACTCCCTGAAGAAGGATGGACAAAAAAAGCTCCAAGAACACCATTCACCTCCTGAAGCCCATTAAGAATAATCAACAAACGACGTCAGTTTTCCAGAACGGACTTCAAAGACCAAAGTGCCAAGCAGGCCTCTTAATGCACTTTCCTTAACTTCTCAGCAGCTCGCGGAGGACCTTTGCCAGCCAAGCAAAATAAACTTTTTGCCTCGACGGGCTGCATGCCCCGACAGCCGAGCAGAGCCCTGTCCCCTCGGCCGCAGGGGCCGCATGTGATGGGGACAGGGCGACCTGCCGGCACAAGGACCAGGCGCAAGGTGGGCTCATCCCAGGGCTCCACCGGGGAAGCCCAACAACGCCTTCACAGCTCACAGGCAGACGATGATTCGCCACCCATGCTTCCAGTTAAGCACCTTTTATATATGTGCATGTGTATATATATATGAAGTATACCTTTTATATATATATGTGTGTGTGTGTATATATATATAAAGTATTAAAAAGGAGATGCTCTGATCAAAATCAGAGCTAAAAGGACATCGAGGGGGACGGGGGAGAAACAGTTTCAAATAACGGTCCGTACACTGAGTCAGTGCACAGAGCAACGCAGGAGAGTAAAAAGTAAATAAATAAAAAAAACCCAACGACAACCAAAACAAACAAACAAAACCCAAAACAACAACAACAACAAAAAACCACCCCAGTGAGCTACATTTTATGCACGATAACCATTTTAACCTCTTAAAAAAACCCAGCCGAAACACGTATTTCAGCCGTCCGCGGCGGCTGTCAGCCATCACCGGGCAGCGGCCG
>NW_009650064.1:10437415-10462873 GCF_000708025.1 Charadrius vociferus
GGTCGCGCCCGCCCCTCGGGGCTGCGGCCGGGGAGACAGGTGACGGGGACGGTCCGGGGCCCGGCCCTCCTCTGCCCCGGCGGCCTCCGGGCGGCAGAGCGGCCTGCGGGAGGGGAATTACGCTCGGCTGACAGGGCCCGGGCGGGCCTCCCCAGGGCGGGTGGCGCAGGCCTGGGGTCCGCCTCAGGAGCCCCCGCGGGGCTGCCTCTGCCCTTCACCGTCGCTCCTGGCCCCTCGGGTCACCGAACCGCTCAGAGTAACGAAAAAGGGTGTTCTGGCAGCTCCCGAGGCAGGACACGGGACGCGAGAGGCGCTGAGAATTTCGGATGCTTACCCCATCCCTTGCAGGGGTATCCGAATATACTCAGCCTTAACCAGTTACACCTCTTTCCTTCGGTTACTGCCAGATAAAAGTAGGGAAGCTTTAAAGTCCACGTAGCGTAATAATTCAAGAGATGCACTTCAAGAGAGAAATGCCATTGGGAAAAGACCCTCACGTACCTCCCCAGTCACACCAGGCGGTGAAGCGCGTTGTGGAGGGACATCACACTGAACGTGCTGTGCCTCACAGGAGCTGTACCTTTTTAGACAATAGCGCGTTCTGGGCAATACATGTATGTATAGGAAGAAGAGGGTCTATGCTCTCTCTGGTCCTTGAATCATATTTCTCCTGGTCTCACGTAACACAGGAATTTCCTAAGTGATTAGACATTCAATATTGATTTAAATAGATTCATTATCTTGCCTGGAAATGAAAACAAAGCAGGATCTAATAACAGAATCAGTTTTAAATTGTCATAATTAAATGCAGAACAAATAGGCCTTGCATCCAACAAGATCAGAGTTCACATTTTGCCTAGATTTTTATTTTATGTACTAAGTTATACCTTTCAGTAATCTCAGGCTGAAATTTATCCGTGTGAATAGGTAAATTGGGCACAGCTTTGACCTGCACCATATTTTTATTATTTTATAACTTTGAGGCCTTGTCCCAAGGTAGAAATCATTTAAATAGCTGTTAAAAAGTTATAAGGAAGCCATACAAGCATAAAGGGGGAAAACAATGCCAAAAGTAGAATTAGGCACATGAAACCCAAACAATCTAAACACTATTAATGTGTGTACATACCCAAGTACTGTAGTATGAAATTTCTGAGCTAGGAGCAAGGAACAAAAAGAATTTCCGGTAAAACCCAGTAACAACTCCCTATGACAAAATCAGAAAATAGTTTCAGAATGAGAATTTTGGAGGAAAAACTCTGAGCTGACATTAATAAATTGAATCAGGGTAAGAGTAAGTTCTTTCACCTTCCTGGTGCATTCCAGGTATTCAGTTACTTCACCCCAAGGTGTAGCTTGGTCAAATAATAAGCAAAGAAAAAAGAAGTGCCCGAGGAAACACTTGATAAACAAGACAGAAAAGCACTCTGAACTGCTGCAACCTTTCTGCCCAAGTGACATCTGTGTAAATGCTGCAGAACAGCTTCCCAGGTATTTCCTCATGTCATGTGGCTTCTGAAGAAGCAGGAGTGTGTAGAGCACAAGGTAAGAATGAGAAGTCATTTTCTTCTGCATTTTCTTCTGCATTGTTGATTTGGATCAGGGAATCAAGAGATCACTAGGATGCCAGTAGACCAATAAATTAGGCTAATCTTAAACTTCACAGCAAAATTTACTACACTTGACATTCATTAATCCAGTTGTGCCAGCTGGATTACACCTTGCTAACCACTACGTATTAATTTTTACATATTATCAACTGTTAGCAGGGATTCAAACACTATGTATTAATTTTTACGTATTATCAACTGTTAGCAGGGATTCAAAGCAGTCAGTCCTTACCAGCTACATCCCACCTTAGCTGGAGTATACAGCACCACAGAGCAGATACCTCCTCCTCAGCACTGATGGCTCCAGTCCTCGGTGGTCTCGGTGCAGGAACTCTGCATGCAGGGAGCCAGAGCTGAAGCAGGTGCCTGCTTTCTGCATCCTCCTACAGATTTGGGATCTCACCCTTTTGTACGGCCGTGCAATCTCCACACCATTCCCAGCCCTCCACCTCCACCCTCGGACAATGCTGCTGTGCAAAGGGGGGGCATTCCTTTCCCAGGCTACTGCAGGTGTTGGGCTGCTTTTTTAAGTTTGCTTCAGTGCTCTTCCCTTTCTTAAAACAAAAGCAGTCTGTTCCCAGCTCTCAAGGTTGTGCTTTGTCAAAGACCAATCACTAATCATCAGCGAGTTGTTTTTGGTGCTGTGACCTCTGCTTTTAACTTGTGCCCACATTTTCAAGGCCTTTTTTACAGCCCACGCGTAAACTGCACTTCATAACAAGAGGCAGCTGGTATCAAGCTCTGGTTCACACCGCAAGTTCTCATAACAAGTTGGTAACAAGCCCACGGGGCCTTGCACTGTTAGCTAAAGGCAAGGGGCCTTTTACAAACACTAGTACTTTTACTGGGCTGCTGGGCACAGAAATGCATTTACAGTTACACCATATAGGTGCACTTAAGCCTGGGTTCCGAACAAGCTGAGGGTAAAGTCGGCTTGGCAGCTATTGCCATTGGAGAAACAGGACTCTGCTTTAGCTACTGCGAGGTGGGAAGAAACAGCTCCACCTGGTGTAAAAAGAAATAAGTGATCTTACTAACCATTTTACTACTACTGCAGCATGAAACACTCAGGGTATGGTGTAGTACAATGACAATTTAGGATCTTCTGAGAACAAGCAAATGAAATAAATGCCTGAGCGCAGTGGAGACAGTAAAGTCTCCATCATGAAAGAAGTAAAACAATCGTATTAACATAAGGCTTATATGAGTTACCCTAAGAAGCTGTTAGTTTGCTATCTCCTATTTTTCAGAAGCCTCATAGGAAACCTCTTGTGGCAGAGAATCAGACTATGCTGCCAAAAAAATCCACTTGAAGTTGCAGGAGTCACGCATTCTTCATCAACAGTGGCAGATTAAATGTTTTTTCAGGCAAATTATTGAATCTCTCATTGCAATGATTTCTGCCCAGTGAAGGAAACCTTCAAGCTCTTGTCTTTGGGCCTGTGCTTCTACCTTCTTTTCTCTTATTAAACACATGATGCTTTTCATCTACAGATGTGTTTTCACCCATTTTGACAAAACAGTTTAAAATAACCAAAGGTTAGAAATAACTATTTATTATGAAAATATTGCACAAATATTTATGTCCGATTGATTCCTGAACCATTAAAATATCAAAGAATTTATTCTCTAGAAAACAAGGAAAAGTGCATTGTGGTGTATGAATTTGCTTAAGTTTGTGTAATATATTAATAATTGTCAAAGATCTTCTTGAATATCATTCAGTGCCTGTGTAAGTCGTCTTATTTTATTTTCCATGGCTTTTTTATTGTTTGCCGTTTCCTGCAGAAGCTGACGCATTTCTTCTTCAACACAGTAAACCTGAAAGTGCACATAGAGATCAAATAGAATTCTTGCTTTTCCTTAATATACCTAAAATCATATAGTCTTGGAAATTTAAACGCTGATAAGCAATGCAAGAGTTACATGCTTGTTTAAATAGGTGATGCACTACTTTTGATACTGGATGCAGCAGCAGAATTTTGCTTTAAAAAAAAAAGTATTAATTTACTAGGAGATAGTGAGTAATGTATCAAAACCAAAATACCTACCACACAGAGAAGCACCAGTTGTCACACTAAGGACTAGCGCAGTATATGACAGAAACAGTGACTGTTATCAGGCATAGGTGAGTTAAATGGATTATCTGGCATAATCATCATCCTTCTTGCCAAAGGAACATATAGCTATCAACTCCTAACAGCTCCATAGCATGCAACTTTACTTTGCTTTAATACAGAACATCATGATGGTACAGTTCTAGAGATTTTCTTGCTGTGCAAAGACTGAGTACTTAAACCAGGGTTGTTTCCATCCAGAGATTAGCCAGATAGATATAAACAGATGACTTCAAACACCACTGTTGTAGTAGCTGTAGAATAAAAATGCAAATAAACATATAGATTTAGTATTAAGATTACTTTTTCATCTGCTGCTTCAATTTGTTTTTCCTTTTCATGAGCCAGCTGCAATAGTTCTTCCTGATGAGCTGCCAACATTGACTCAAGTTGTTTTCTAAAAGTATCATCCATTTCACGAAGCTTTTCCACAGCAATCCTAAAAAAATAAAAATAAAAAAACCCCACTCCTGTAAACAACTGAAGTATTTTGCTTTACTGCCTTCGATAAGGTTTTAATAACATAGGCACGAAGACAATTATTTCAATATTTTGCTTCAGAAGATGTACTGTTTTCTCAAGTACATCTTCTAGTTTTATGTACCGTGTTTAGGGCTTCTGGCACTCCCCTTAGCTGAAGCATTTAATCACTAGCAAAGAATACAGACTCAGGCTTGCTACTGTCAACATGGATAAGAACTCCACCTATTTTCAAACATATACTTAACACGCTTTTGCTTCCTGAGAAGTCAATGCGTGAACCATGCGATCCTGTAAACGGCCTGTAAGCCTGTGTCTCACAGAAAAAGAAAAGTGTCTGCTTCACACCAGCGAAGCATTTCCTTGACTCCATCCAAATTCTGCTGTTAGGGAATAATTCTAAAATATGTAGCAACAGCAAGCAAGGCAAATTATTCCGTTATACAATCAATTTACACCAAAATTTTGAAACAAACCAGAACTTTTTGGGCCAAAATTTCAGTTTCACTACTCATCTTCCAATAATTCTGAAACCTAGTACTACTGACTATTTAAGGTGGTTGCATGTGTGTAGTTAGAAACTAACTTTACCATTAAGGTATTTTCTTTTATTTATTATTCAGATGACCTTCCTGAAAATAGTGGCAAAAGCATAATTAATCAAAGTGTTTAGTTTAAGAATGTAAATAAAAAACCTTAGTCATACTGTCTTATTCCTTCAGTAACAGTGTGGTTATCACTGCTAGATAAATATGCAGTCTTATTAATTAGCTAATCTTGTCTTAAGAATAGTTGGGAAGAAGGAAAAGAAAATAAGAGAAAGGGGTCAAAGAATAAAGTTAAAATCATACTAACAATCTAAGCTCATCACAGGCAGCAGTATCATACTTCTCCATAATGCCCGATGCACATGAAATAACTGAGCATCATCTAAGTCCCTGTATGAGTATTTGTTTCTGTATCATCTCATATTCACTACTAACTGCTCAAAATTTGACAGTACAAGAGGAGTAAGAAAAGAAATTAAAAACCTGTTGCTATGTGTATGGGAAGAGAATGACAGGTAACTTACAAACAGTCTCTTTCTCACAGACCAAAATGCTTATTATTATTGTTTACCCTAGGTTGTGGTAAGTGTTGAGGATCTGTCCTCAGTTTCCTATGCTGCACACAAGGTATTTTCATCATCCTGCACAGATGTTAGTCAGGCACTGTGACCTCTCTCATAAGCCCAGGCCAAGCAACTGTGGCTGGCATTTGACCTGTGATTTGCAACCAATTTGTCATCCCATGCATCCTGGTCACGAGCTGAAGGTTGACAGGCTCATGTTCAAATAATTCCTGCTACAGACTGAGATTGTGTCTCACACGCACAAGCATCTTCACTGCATGACTCCAGCCAGCATGTGTGATGACTTTGTAAGAGTCCCTATCACGTAAGTGTGACGTGGAGTTTCCTCACAGAGGTAAACCAAAAGCACTCTGGTGCAATGGGCGTACTAGGGAGGAATGAGCGTAGGCTCTGGCTATTTTCAAAGAAAATGGGAACACAGCTAAGATGTTTAAAGGACAAATGCTGTAACTGAATGCTAGTTCCACAAAGTCACCTGTATAGCAACAATTACTTCTACACGCACAGAGCTTGCAACAACTGAGCTCATCATATACTTAGAAAGGTACTATGCATTCTTTCACTATATAATCAAAACATTTTGTATACTTATTAGCAGTGCAACTTTATAGTAACTGAGTAACCACAAAATAAATTATTAAGGTTTTCACCTCTGAGTCTGAAGACTTTTATTTCTCTCTTCAATCAGCTTCTTCTCTTTGATATCAAAGTTCTCCTTCATTTGTTTAACTTGCACCTCCAGCTGGCTTAAAAGCTCTCCTTTACCTTGCCACTTCTTTTTCAGTGTACTGAAAATTAAAGGCACATATTTACAATTAATGTAGATACCACTTCTTAGGAGGGCAGAAAGTTTTCCATACTTCCATTTTTCTACATTTCTGTGGGTTTTAACAGCAAGTACTCTCTGACCATAAAATAACTTCATAGCAGTGTTGCATACTATTAAGACCCCAAAGAATTATTGCCACTTGTGTGTATCACCTGTGTGCATTCTTGATGTCATCAAGTTCTACTTCTTTTTCTTCTAGTAGCTGCTTTAATTCCTCTTTTCTTTTATTTTGCCTTTCTAATTTTTCCATTAGCTCTTCAAATTCAGCAGCTTTTTCATCCAACTGTACTTGAAAAGATTTCTGAACTTCGAGATTTTCTTCATGCTGTTTTCTGATTTGTTTATCTTTTTCTTGTAAGCCCTATAGAAGATAAATATTTTAGAACACAGAAGCTCCCTTCATTTTAACTTTACTGTTATCCTTAAAGACTATCCATTTAGTCTATGCTGGAAAAAAAGCAGAGATTGACATGTGAAAGTTTACTCTCCTAAAGGTATTATTTTTATGAAAAATAGCCAGTTAAATAAGCTTCATCTGAAAGGAGTCAGAACTAAAAAAAAAAAAAAATCATCAAAATATAAATCTGAAATGGAAAGTAAGTTAAGAAAAAAGTTATTTAGAACTCTAATACAACTTATTCTACATACACAAATTACTGGCCTGAAGTTCTGTTACATGGCTATACAATTTGATGAGTAACGCATCTAACCTTGACTAACATAATATATTATAAAACTTTGCTCTGATTAATAAACTGAAGTCTTAAGTCTCTAAATGACATGAATGGAATTAACAGATCAAAACATAGCACAAAAATAGCTCTTCTGTTAAAATATTGATTCGAAGAACAGAATAAAGAAAAAAATATTTACATTGCAAAACAAACCTGAAGCAACTTTTTTTCCTTTTCTTTTAAACACAGAAATAATTACGCTATCCTGTTTTTTCCCCTCTCAAAATCATTATCAAGAATTACTTCAAGCAAAGCAAAGCGAAGAAAGTCTTTACGTAAATATGAGATGATCAAAATCGCATCTCTGTACATCAAGTTAACACAAGGCCCTCTTCTGCTCTCAATGAAATCAATTGCCACGGACAGCCTGATTGTGCTTTCTGAGTTGGTAAAACCAGGAGTGCAGAGCCAGCTTTCATTTCAGCTTTTACAATAACTCACTGCAAGCCTTAATTTTAGCTAGGCACACAAATTGTCAGACATGGCACTTACTTCTTTTAATCTCCTAATTGTTTCTGTCTGATCGTCCACTATTTTGTTTTTAATTCTTATAGTATCACTGTCCTGTTCCTTTTGCTTTTTTAGCATTTCAATCTCATTCGTAAAAACTTCAATTTTTGCCTCCAGTTTTCCCCGATCTTGAGCAAGATGAGCTCCTAGATAAAAAAGGATATTCACACTACAGCACTCATTTTACAGATGACTTCAAGATGTATAATGTCGGGGAGGGGATGGGATAGGGGGGCAGGAAAGGGAAGAAACACCTTAAAACCCAAACATGACTATTTCACCCACTGGAAACACTGTAGGGCTTTAATCTGTGGGTGGGTAACACTTAAGAGGAAATGCAGAACTGAGGGTCTGTATTTCATCCTTTGAATACTTCTCTGGCAAAAGTCAACAGTAATTCTTACAGACCTGGCCAACCTCAAAGAACCCACAAGGTGGTGCTGAGTCACATGAATCAAGGAAAAATAAAAAAAGCCCAAGCTTTTTTTCACCCAGTATTTAACAAAAAAATATTTCACATTAGACTTATCTGATAGACAAGTGGCATTATATAACACTATTTACAAACCCTCATTTTCCTAGTTTCACACTTAAAAGTTCTTTTTATAACATGATGGTATTTTGACATTTTGGGGAAATAGATTAACTGTATTTGCAACTATTTCCCACAACTGCTGTTCTAGTTCCTGTAATGGCCTGCATACTACGGAAGATGTATTTTTGCTCATCATTTTTACAACTGGATAAAATCAACAAGGCACCCAGAGACCCTGTCACGATTACAACTATATTGGAGTGTTTATATTTGAAAGGTATGACATTGAACACCACCATTTTTTCTGCAAAACAAAACAAAAAAGTACTATTTTACCCTGTTGTGCTAACTCCTGCCCCCATATTTTTCTTTCCATTTTTAACCCATCAATCACAGATTCCTGGGCTGTCAGCTGAGAAAGAAGTTTCCCATTTTCCTTTTTCAGAAGTTCAACTTGAACAGCCTTCTGTTTGTCCTCCTCAATCACAGTCTCAAGTTCTCCAGTTCGACACTGTATGAATGAACATAGTTAGGTCCTTTAAAACAAGTATTCAAAGTTTCAAATCAACACTAAGCAGCTAGGAAAGTAATACTGATATACAGCAAATTAAGTTAGCTGAGGAATGTTCTGCTTGCATACAGAGTTTTAGCTACATCTTTTCCTAGTATTGAAACAGAAATACTTGCTTTGAATAGACATACTTCAATCCCAAAAAACTGTAAAGCTGATTTCTAAATAGCTACCTTAAATTATCAATGCCATTACAAAAACCTGGTTACAATTATAAATGCACAAGTCAAAAAACAAGAAACAGAAAGTTTAAAAACCAAATCAAAACAAAACAGACAGAAGCTGGGATGAACTTCCACTTCCCATGATAAAGATTTATCTGCAGTTATGCAGGCTACTTTTTGTTTTACAGATTACAGCTGTTTGATATAGCTATTTTTTAATTTTGTTTTTAGCAACATCACTGACTGGCAGAAGCTATCTTGTACAACAACCCAATGTTTGGGCACTCCAACAGCAACATGTAGGGAGGAGATTAGAAACAGCTGTGCAGGAGTTGTACTGCACAGAAGTTTTAACATAAAGACGGACAGGATACATACATGGACCATATCTCAGAACTGTTTAAAAGTTATGTTCCTGAGATTTTTAAGAACTAGTCATGGAGAATGTATTAGTATAACATGTTACCATACAGTGATCAGCAATGTCAGGTGAAGCAACTGTGCCCACAGTATTTAACATTAAAAACAGACAACAAGCAGTTAATGACTAAAACTGCTAATTTTATGCAACTCTCAGAAATAGTAAGCTACTACTAACTACACTTGATTATTTGTGCAATTTCATTTTTACCTCACGTACAGTGACCACTGCAGAACCTATTCCATGACTTCGAATTTACAGAGGGTCAGGGGTATTAATGTAAGTTTTTAAATCTCGGTTTAGAGTGAGCACTTGATTATTTACAAACTGCTAGTGCTCACAAGGCAAGGAGTGCACTTCTGTAGACATGAATGAGTCTAGATTTTATATATGGGGAGCACAGTGTTTGTGAGAAGTAGAAGTGAAAGATGCAAGAATAAAGGCTGATGTGGAGTACTAGGTTTTAGCGCAACACGCGTCTTTCAGTCAATCCACCTTGTATGGAATTGTTACTTTTGTAGATAAAATATTACCAAAAATTTGTATATATAGTTGAAATGTTTTGAAACAAGTACCTTTAGGTTTGCTGTAGCTTCTTCATTTGATTTTGTTAATTCTGCAATCTTTGCTTTCTGTTCTTTCACTATACTTGTCAGGTCTTGGATCAGACTTGCCATCTCTTTTTCCTTTTGTTCAAACTCGAAGAGGGCTTGTTTATGTTCAGCTAGATCAGCAGCAACATTTTCAAAACCCTCATTTACCTACAGTTTTATAAGATAAGATGACTTGAAAAATGTTAACATTTGGAAAAAGTGCATATACATACACACAAACGACATTTGAGTTTAAAATAAAGTAAGAAATATAAGTTCATCAACAGTATGTGAAATTAATGAATATCTAAAACCGGTTTTCTACCAGTTTCTTAGTGGTACTTCAACTCAAAAAACTAGTTCTGCTTAGCTACAAATATGTAAAATCCAAACCAAACCAAAACAACAAATAAAAACAGCCAAAACCCAACAAACCGTTACACGCCACCCCGGAAGAAAATAATTCATGGATGGTTAGGAACCAGAGCAGAAAAAAATCACAGCTTGGGAAACAAAAACAATGCCTTGTTTTAACCTCATTAGTAAGATTTCATTAAAACCCAGAAAGAAGAACGTAAAGTTAATTCTATTTTTTTTCCTTGCAAGAGAAAGATTTGACGGGCGAGAAAACAGTCTCTTTTTCCCCTTTCTTCTCCCATGTATCCAACTGATTTAAAATGAAGGAAACCGAGTTGAAATTAAAGATGAAACACTTAAAATTTTATTTCACTTAGCTTACTTCTATGGCTAGTGTTCACATTATTTTATATGTTATCATCTAAGGAGCTTCGTAAGCAAGTTTTGAATTTGAATTTCAAAATGCAAATTCAAAACTCAATTTGGAAAAGTTAAACAATAGGGAACTTCATAATAATAGATTAGTATATATGTAACCATAACCTTATCAAAACACCACAAGTTTTTACAATAACTGAATATATTCCAATAAAAGGTGGACATCTTTTAAAAGAAATTGATACCACCAGATAGAAGTTTTTCTAATTTCTTTTGACTAACTTCTACTTATGAACAAAAATGCTGGTTTTTTTGAGCGTTAACTTGGCATTTGGCGTTTATGTTCTAATTGCTGCCATTTCAAAGTTTACTACCAGTATTTTTAGAATCCTTTGAGCAAAGATCTTAAGGATAAAAAAAAAAAAAAACAACCACCAAAACCAAACTCCCAACAAAAAAAACCCCACACACATTTAAGAGAATTACAACTCCACCTGGTTTGAGTTGAAATGTTCTCTTAGTCTTACCTCTTTAAACCTTTTTGCTTCAATAGTTAAAGCTAAACTAAATTCCTCTTCTAAGTCCGTATACTTCTGGTTTAACATATTAATTTTCTCCTGAAGTTCTTTAACACGCTGTTCGTGCCTCTGTTCCTCTTTAGCCACTTCTTTTGATAAAGCATCTCGAAATTCAGGTCCATTTAAAGCAACTCGGCTTCCAAGTTCTTTCCTGAAGTTACCAAACATACACTTGAGGCAAGAACTGCAGTATCTCACAAAGCTGTTGCAATTCATTTCTCAAAAAAAAGATAATAAATTACATAATAAATAGGATAAATTCCTTAGTTTCACGTACAGATTCCAGTCTGCTATGACAATGGCCCTGTGATGAGGAAGTCTGTTGACTACTGTTCAGGGAAAGGAATACAAAGGAATTTATATATTCTATATATATTATAAAGAAAAAAAAATAATATATATATAATTATACCCAAAGGAATAATCTTACTTTTTGATTCAAACTTTTGTAGCAGTTGAATAATTTCTCATTTGTTGTTAGTTAGTATTAGTTTGTTTTGCTATTAAAGATCTGGAAGAGTCACTGGAATCGGGAAAAGCACTGTACAGCCAGATACCCTCTTTTGCAGTCATTCACTTCACCCCCACCCAGCAACTATTGCTTCTCACTTAGACCCAAAACCTGAAAAGCAGCAGCAATGGGGACCCTAAAGGGTTCCAGGACAAGCCTCTGTCCTGTCTGGAAACATCCAGTAGCTAAGCAGAACTGAATATGTAAAATCCAAACCAAACAACAAATAAAAACAGCCAAAACCCAACAAACCATTACATGCCACCCCGGAAGAAAATAATTCATGGGTGGCTAGGAACCAGAGCAGAAAAAAATCACAGCTTGGGAAACAAAAACAATGCCTTGTTTTAACCTCATTAGTAAGATTTCATTAAAACCCAGAAAGAAGAACGTAAAGTTAATTCTATTTTTTTTCATTGCAATAGAAAGATTTGACGGGCGAGAAAACCGTCTCTTTTTCCCCTTTCTTCTCCCATGTATCCAACTGATTTAAAATGAAGGAAACCGAGTTGAAATTAAAGATGAAACACTTAAAATTTTATTTCACTTAGCTTACTTCTATGGCTAGTGTTCACATTATTTTATATGTTATCATCTAAGGAGCTTCGTAAGCAAGTTTTGAATTTGAATTTCAAAATGCAAATTCAAAACTCAATTTGGAAAAGTTAAACAATAGGGAACTTCATAATAATAGATTAGTATATATGTAACCATAACCTTATCAAAACACCACAAGTTTTTACATTAACTGAATATATTCCAATAAAAGGTGGACATCTTTTAAAAGAAATTGATACCACCAGATAGAAGTTTTTCTAATTTCTTTTGACTAACTTCTACTTATGAACAAAAATGCTGGTTTTTTTGAGCGTTAACTTGGCATTTGGCGTTTATGTTCTAATTGCTGCCATTTCAAAGTTTACTACCAGTATTTTTAGAATCCTTTGAGCAAAGATCTTAAGGATAAAAAAAAAAAAAAACAACCACCAAAACCAAACTCCCAACAAAAAAAACCCCACACACATTTAAGAGAATTACAACTCCACCTGGTTTGAGTTGAAATGTTCTCTTAGTCTTACCTCTTTAAACCTTTTTGCTTCAATAGTTAAAGCTAAACTAAATTCCTCTTCTAAGTCCGTATACTTCTGGTTTAACATATTAATTTTCTCCTGAAGTTCTTTAACACGCTGTTCGTGCCTCTGTTCCTCTTTAGCCACTTCTTTTGATAAAGCATCTCGAAATTCAGGTCCATTTAAAGCAACTCGGCTTCCAAGTTCTTTCCTGAAGTTACCAAACATACACTTGAGGCAAGAACTGCAGTATCTCACAAAGCTGTTGCAATTCATTTCTCAAAAAAAAGATAATAAATTACATAATAAATAGGATAAATTCCTTAGTTTCACGTACAGATTCCAGTCTGCTATGACAATGGCCCTGTGATGAGGAAGTCTGTTGACTACTGTTCAGGAAAGGAATACCAAAGGAATTTATATATTCTATATATATTATAAAGAAAAAAAAATAATATATATATAATTATACCCAAAGGAATAATCTTGGACTCCCAGGTCCCTCTCCACAGAGCTGCTCTCCAGGAGGTCAGCCCCCAACCTGTACTGGTGCATGGGGTTATTCCTCCCCAGGTGCAGTACCCTACACTTACCCTTATTGAACTTCATAAGGTTTCTTTCTGCCCAACTCTCCAGCCTGGCGAGGTCACGCTGTAAGGCAGCACAGCCTTCTGGCGTGTCAGCCACTCCTCCCAGTTTTGTGTCATCAGCAAACTTGCTGATGGTACACTCTATCCCTTCATCCAGATCATTGATGAATATGTTGAACAAAACTGGGCCCAGTACTGACCCCTGAGGGACACCACTTGTTACTAACCTCCAACTAGACTCTGCGCCACTAACCACAACCCTCTGAGCTCTATCTGTGAGCCAGGACATCCCTATAGGACAATGTCAAAGCAAAATTACCCTGTACTTTAAGACTATTCTGTTCATCTGCTTTAAAGCACAAACACAAAACATATTCATTGTCCTTCACATTACATCTTTTCAGGATTTATGAGATAATAATAGGAATTTCTCAAAGCACAGCTATCAGATTCCTCCCATCTAAATCTGCAGTTATCTTGGTATTTGAATACATTTATCCTTGTAAAATTCAGCAAGTGTAACCAGCTTATTCTATTAATAACCTCCCTCATATACTAGTATGCCACACACCACTTGTTGCTTTAGTTTGTACATATATTTGATTGTATTAGATAAACAGTATAGAACTTATGTTCAAGTATTCTAAAAAAAAAAAATAATTTTGAGAGGAAAGAGGAAAACAGCCAATCAAACCACCCACCCCACAGCAAGATAATGTAGAAGCTGACTTTTTTTTTGCAACACCTTGTGTTATTGTAGTATACGCAGATCTTCTGACAATAATTCAAATGTGACTTCATTTTTATCTGATTATTTCCTGCATTAAAGATCAGGTACTTAAAATTAAAAACTCAATCATATCATAAGACAAGAACCTATCAAATAAAAGACCAAAACACCATTGCCTATACGGATTTGTGAGTCAGGAATCTACAAGATATGAAGATATTCTTAAACAACCAAGAAAATGGGTGGGAAGACATCTACATTTTCACAAAGATCATCTCTCCCATTAAAGAAAAAAAAAAAACAACCAAAAAACAAAACCACACACACACTTGGCACAACACATTTAAACAAAGCATCTTTGCAACACTAGAATGTCTATTAACTTGTGAAAATAGAAGACCCCATACCTTTGCTCTTGCTCTCTTAATATAAGAAGTTCATGTAGTTGTTTTACTTTCTCCTTCTGTTGTCTAAAGGATATTCGAAGTAACTGTACTTCTCTTTCATTTGCCGATGCTTTAAGCTCTGCCTCTTGCACCTGTTTCATCTGTGTAGATTTCATAGAGAGGAACAAGATTTTCTTAAAACTGTAATCTATACTTCATGTCTTATAATAGAATACAAAGGAACAGATGATTTATTATAGTTTTATACAAGTCTACCTGAGCCATTATGTTTACAGCATGTGTCACAACTGTTAGTATTTTTCACAAAATTTTATGGAATTTTATTATGTTACCTAGCCCAAGACAAAGGAAGTTTGGGTGGCTTTATTTTTTTTTTTTTTTTAAACCTTAATATATTTTGTTACACTTGCAGAAATTTAACATTAGATGTTTAAAATTAAGATTTGGCTTAAGTTACTACAACAACAACAACAAAAAGGCAACTTTCACGAAGAAACCAAGAACATTTACTTAATTATTAAGGTATATTGGCAAGAATAATTTATTCAAACTCCTGTATTGCAATACTTGTACTAGTTTCAAGCAAAACATCTTTAGATGTGTTCAATATAATTTTTTTAAACATTCCAGTTACAAAAATGTACATATTTTCAAGTTTTACAGTTTAAAGTTGCTGAATGCAGCTACTTTCTAATGATTTTAAAAAAAATGAAGACTCAGTATAAACACCAGATGGCATACTCCACTTTTTCCATTTGATGCAAGCTTTTATGAAAAATTCCATTTTACATCCTTAAGACTTTTACATATAAACCTGTCTCTTCTGACTCGACAAGTAGGACAAAAAAAAAACCCGAAAAAAATTATAAAAAAGGTCTTAGTTACTCATGATTACTACCTTCAGAAGACTGCAAGTTAGAACATGCAACAGAAACAGCAGAGGTGATGTTAATGGAGGTATTCTTATCCCTTACTTGCAGCAGTCATCTCAGTCCTTTAGTATTCAAGGAGTGAGCAGTAACAACTTTATCGTCTTGTCAACCTGTCCTAAGCAAAGGGTCTCCACATTCTGTACTTCGACAATTCTAATCTCTTTGCTTTCCAGAGTATCAAAGCTGTGAATGGTTAATGGACTACTCAAGACTACTCTTAAGTGTCTGTTATTTCATAGCAGAGCTAGAATGCAACAGAAACAACCTACTTTACTTTCCAACTCTCACAAGAAAACCAACAAAAAAAACCCCAACTCCCACAAAACATAGGAAAAAAATCTCAAATCTGTTTTCTTTCAGAATTCCATCACAGCTGTCTCCTTCACTTGATTATTGAGGTCAAAGTGAAAAATAAAAAATTAAGGAATAGCTGTATGTAATGCCCTGCGCTGACAAATAAAATGTTGTTTCCAATGTTTATCATCTCCTGCAATGTCCTTTAAGGTATGTAAGCGCTGCTGCACATCATGAGTTCCAGCCTGAGAATGCCAGAAATACTTAAAGTTCATACAGTAGCTTCAGTTGTCTGAAAATTTGTGAGGCTTGAGTATGAAGCCAAGTCCTCATATTCTACATGTTAAGCCTCTTCATGAGTAACATTTAGACACACCCCACTGTATTTCTGTTGCTTTGTGGATGAAGTGAAGCAATGCTCTTCTAAACTGAAGAACTAGAACCTAAAAATTTCAAGTGAGAACATATGCAAATTTAAAGACTGCCAGAAAATAGGATACACATTTAGACGCACAGTAACTTATTTACCTTAAATCCTTTAAAGAAGTAATCTAGAAGTGTTGACCAAAATTCTTAAGCAGTGACTACCTGGAGTAACCATAATTTACCACTGAAGATAACTGCCAACATGTACTATAAGAAAGCTCTATGAAATAATCCAGAATTTGTTAATAGTAGAGTTGATAAATGGGTCAACGTATATTAAATCTGAACATTCAAAAAGAGAATTTAGTTTCTAGAGCATCATGACTTTTTTGAAATATAATTATTAATGAGTATTTGCTACAGGATTTTAAAGACAGGAACAAAGACCTTCCCTTAAAGTTTTACAGTTAATAAAATGCTGCTACTACTATCAAAACAGATGACTTATTTCTATAAACTCATTAAAGGAAAAATAAAAACCTCACACACCAATAAAGTACTTCTTTGCTCAGAGGAAAAGAAAAAAAGAAACACTCTTCTCTCACTAAATTTAGTAGTTTTCAAAGTGACAAGCAGATCCGTGATCGAAACTGAAGGTCACTTCTAGATCCATAGTAGCTCCAGGGCATTTACAGGTAAGAAAGAAAATGGAAGAGCCACTCAGGTGCCTAAACAGGAGCCTAATGTGGAGGGGGGCTAATCTGCGTCTTGAATGGCACTTGCAGTTTGGCTGTCAGCACACTCCTCGATTCTGTTTTCTTTCAGGGTATCTCAGTGACAACACATCCCAGAGCAACATGTTAGCAGTTCAGAGAATTTTCAGGATGGATATATTCGGATTCAACTTCTCTAAGTAGATGCATTCAGTGACACAAGAATGGGCTGATATAGAAATATAATAAAAAAATAGGAATAGACATTGGAGGATGCCGCATTTGGCCACTGAAAATTCACCAAGGAATTATTCAGTCAGGAATAACAGCAGTATCTGGCCCAGCATTTTGATCTTATGGATTTGTATACTGAACAAAGTGCCTCTAACAACAAAAGCACCATTATCTTCTCCAGCTGTAAAAACAAAACCAAAAAAGTCCCAAGCAAACAAATAAATAAATCCCCAAACAACCAGAATCTTTAAAGTAAGTTCTCAGCAATTACTGTTGTTCTGGTTGCAATTAAAAGCATCTAATTCTTTAGATTAGCAAAACAAACAGAACCACCAGATTTCCATCCTGCTAATAAGATCTGTACTGATTTCAACAACAATTTAAGAAAACCTCTGTCTTTTTGCTCTGTATCTTCAGAAAATATCAACTCTCAGTGTTAAGTACATAGGACTTGTTCTCCTTTATCTTAAGACCATACGACATAACATATTTCTATTTATAAAAGACATTAATTCACAATTAAAATGGATACTTGTTATTAACAACTACTATGTAGAAAAAAAATATCAGCTTTTATTGTGGAAAACTCAGACTTAAGGCCAGTTAAGTCTAGCATTTCATAATATCTAGGACTATTGTAGCTATTGTATTATTTACTTATGAAAAATATTTACTTCTATTGTTCGTTGCTGCAATCTCTGTGTCTCCATCTTGGATATTGTTTCTTCTAAAGCTTTCATGGCCTTCTGATGTTCTGCTTCTTTATTTCTTGCCTGATTTAACTCATTAGTAAGTCTTTCAGTTTCACCTCTCAACTGTTGGACATCTGCTTGCAGTCTTGCTTTAACATCTCTCTCTTTCAATATCAATTCCTTTAACCTGAGAATAAATACAATAAAGTTGTATTAAAAACATTTTAGTATTTAGTTTGATGCCAAATACATTGAGAAAGGACATTAGTACGTGTTGTAGCACAATATCTTGCTCTTTGCTGATTTTACTATTTATAGCACTGCCAGGTAAAACTGTTTAAAAATATGTAAATTAGTACTAATGTCACATGTAGCATTTCTATATGGATCTTAATTTTAAAAGAAACTAAGCTGGAGACCGCCTCATAGATAGGTCTTTAAGGAAATGACATTCTAGTATCATTTTACTTTATACAGAAGTCAAACATATAGTATCAGTTTGTAATTTGGTAACTTTCTTCAGAAAACTTTGTAATATCCTTAAATACTCATGGATGGTAACTTGGGAAGCACTTGGCTTGCTCCTTCCATACAAGAAAGAAAATGTCTTTGATAAATACAACGTAGTTAAGAAAAAGACAAATAGAGCAGACATCTCCAATCATAGCTGACAATAAACAAAGCTTTGTTAGAAGGGAGAACTTCTGAAAAAAATGGACCCTGCTCAGCACTTAAAAGGATGATGATAGCAGTCTATCAGTCTATACAAAGATATGTTAGACCTGACCTGCACAACATATTGCCTGCCATATATTGCCAACATATTCTGGCCTGCCAGAAACATTTTTGTTCAAGTGCACTGCACGGGGGGTGGGGGTGGGGGGTGGAGACAGCTCTATGTATAGGTGGAAAGGGAGACTGGGAGTTGGAAGCTCAAAGTATGATATGAGACAGCTACTTAGAGCTTGAGCTGAAAGAGAAAGTACAATTATGATACAGATTGCTTGGAAAGTAACAGCTAGAAATGGAGGTAAGTGACATACTGATACTGTTCTGAGACAAGAACAGGAAGAAAGCTGCAGAGCTGCCGAAAGGAATTTCATTAGTTAATACCAAGAGAAATTCTAGCACTACTTTTGGATGCATTATTTCCCAAGTATATTGTTTAAAGCTGTTCATATTTCTTAAGCCTATAAATTGAATTGTCTTGAATTAAAAAAACCAAAACAATCTCTTGCACTACACAGCACTCCTTTTGTAGCATACACACCTGTCTGTAGTGTATACAGCCATACTCTGAATATTCTTTTCTTCTTTTGCATGTTTCTGTAGCTCTCTGACATGCTCTATCAATTTCTTCTCTGCTTGCTCTGCTTTCCACCTCCTTTCTTTCTCCTGATCCAGTTCTTGAATCAGCACCTTAGCAAGAACGTGGTAAGCATCAACTTACTAGGAAACACTCAAACGTAGCCAAAACCAAAAAACAATATTCATAATTGTAGAACCAGGTATTTTTGTCTTTCTGGACTTCATTGATGACAGTAAAAAGTGCAAGCGAACAGGTCAAAAACCTGAATAGAAGTGAAATAAATTATCTTCCAGCTGATACTACAAGAACTCCCCTATTTTTGATGCTATCCACATGCAATTATTTTTGTCACTTTGAATTTTAAAGTTTCACCAAGAGACATATGCTTGGCTTCAGGTGAAGACATACTCATATTTAACTTGAAATGATGCAAAACATACTCGGTATGTTGATTCCTCTGGGGCATTTGAATTAATTTCTTCTACTTTTTCTACATTTCTAATACTTCCAGTTAATATTTCAGCTTTTCTTCCCACTACTTCCAAGTCTTGAGCATCGGATGATGAATTGAGATAAGAGTCTCTCTGCCTGGAGCGTGGACACTTAAAGGAACTCTTCTCTTCCCTATAATAGCACAACATCAAGGTATATTTAAGAATATGCAGAGTTTGAACAGGAACAGGGGATTCAAACACTTTTACAGTACAAAATTTTAAAGTTCTGTGTAGAAGCTGAATTGTACAGAGTTCAAAAACACGTAGAAAATAATTTGCCAGCAGATCATAAAACAAACAGCTACATTCAAACCTGCACCTGTAAAAAAAAAAACCAAACACCCACAACCCCATGTACTCCTAGTAGATGCTATCTGAAAAGCATCTTATGATCACAGATATGAAAAAATTTTAGAGAAGCAGAGTAGCTGTAAAACTGCAGGGGCTGATGAAACTAATATATTGCAATTTATATCATCTTCTATTGATCACTTCTGATATTTACTATATAAATCAAACAAATTACTATACCATCCTTGCTTTCATCACAAAATATGGACAATTATATTCTTTACCGTTGTTCTGACACCATGAATCTTTAATTTTTATTTTTTAATTTGACTCAATTCTTCTGTCTCCACACTTCAAAACAATGATCAAAATATAAGCTGATAGAATTCTGAAAGTGTTTGTTTTGGAATTTTCAGTTCAATTTCTTTCTCACCGGAAGACAGAAAATGCTCATATAGGGAAATGACTGAGTGAAGACTGAACTTCAAAAAGTTTCAAGTAAGACATCGTAAACATAAAAGACTAATAGAAAAATAAGGATGCAGAAGGTTATATATAAACAGTTAGATTAAGAAAAAAGGGGCTCGTATATTAAATATCTATGAGAAAGGCCAGCTGACAAATATCTCATTTTCTTTGGGGTGGGCGGAACACTTCAAAAGTTTGACATTGTTTTTCTGATCAACAGATTTCTTACAAAGCCTCAGTAGCTAATAATTTTTAGAGCATTATTAACAGAGCTAATTTACCCAACCTACCACTTTCAGCGAAATGTTTCAAGTCAAACTATGTTCACTCTGACAATATTCATAGAATCACAGAATCATTTGGGTTGGAAGGGACCTTTAAAGGTCATCTAGTCCAACCCCCTGCCATGGGCAGGGACAAATTCAACAAGATCAGGTTGCTCAGAGCCCCATCCAACGTGACCTTGAATGCTTCCAGCACCCTCATTGCAAAAAACTTCTCCCTTACATTTAGTCTAAATCTTGCCTGTTTTAGTTTAAGGCCATTACCCCTTGTGCTATTGCAACAGGCCAAACTCAATTCATTTTGGCTGTATCTGGCAAACACTAGGATACCTGTCACTTATTTTGTTCTTAAGATGATTCGCATGACACCTAGTAGACAAGGTAGTTCTACGGTAAGTAGGGATCTTGCTTCTTTTCACAACCTTTCTGTTGTTCTCTTTCCCACTCTCATTTTCACTCTCAGAAGTTGGATCTGTGTCTCTCTTAGCTTTGAGAACATTTGGAGGAGCTTCCCTTCTTGAGGTATCAGATACCTAAGAACAGATAGAATTTTTATCTATACGTTTTACAATTTCTAACCTCTAACACTTATTCAAGTGCTATTTTAAAAAAGCTAACAGTTGCAAAGTAATTTTGCTAGAGACGTAAATAATTGCTTCCAAGCTACCCCTTCCTTCCTTTCTAAAACATTTTACTGTTTTGAAGATAAAATAAACCCTACAGAACAGCATGCATCAGAACATGTAGTGGTATCTTTCTGGAATACCTGACATTTGTTTAAAATACTTAGGCATAGAAGCTTGGTGCAAAAATACAAAACAAATACAGCACTTGCAAACAAAAAAGCCCAGCAAACACACAAAGTACACCATAAACTGTTATAAAAACATACCTGACAAACATAGACTAACTTGACCTATTACTTAGCAAAATTAATTTTCACCACCTCTACAATCCAGACATTTTACTGCATTTCATATTTTACTCAGGTTCAGTTGCTTATCTTGATGGCTCCAGGGTAAAAAAAGAAAACAATTTTCTATCTAATATAATGTCATCAGACAGTATATGGGACTAGGAGAACTACAGGTTTTATTTAGTATGAAAGTTTTCATGATTCAAAGTGCAATCTTCAGTTTTAAAGACTTGGTCTTATTTTATTCCCAGTTTCTCAAAATTATCAAATATACATTAGCATGAAGTCAGCACATACATACCAGTAGAAATACTCCAGTCTGTGCCAACAAACTCTTGCATTATCAAGAAGTACACCTCATTTTACAAACAAAACTTTCTGTGCAATCACAGGGAAAAAAAAAATTACCTTTTGCAGTATCTGTGAAATTTGATCTTCTATTTTTTTAATTCTTATTTCACTGTATATTTTACCAAGTTCAGCCTTCTCTGTTTCTGAAGAAGAGACAAGCTCTGTAGAGGAGCTGATGGCACTTTGTACTGGTATTCTTGTACGTTGACGAAAATGAGCTAACGCCTGGTCGATACGCGGTGTCACCACCGGTAAGGTAACATACGTCTATTAACAGGAAATACAACCCTTGTAACATTAATGAGTTGCATGCAATATGAAAATAAAATGTATCAATTTTAAAATCAGTACATGAAAACTATGGCACCTGATCTCTGGACAAGGGTCTTTCAGATGAAACCAAACAGCCCAGAATGTCTTCTAAACACTGCAAATCTGAACAGTTCTCTTCTGCTGGGTCCACTGGTTCACCAGAAATATTTCTTCCATCAAGAGTTGTTAGCTGCAGCAACGTCTGAAGAACAGTTTCTCTATAACCTTGAGAAAAAGGACACATTTAAATTGAAATTAATCTCCGAAAGAGATGTCTTGTGTATTTTAGGTACCCTGTCATCTTATTCGTTGCATTTTTATGCAAAGAAAAAAAGTAGCCAGTTGTCTACAAGTGTTTCACCTTTCCCCACCCATAAGCCTTTCAGCAGACAACATTACTAAACAAATGAACTAGTAATGTACCTGCCTAGTCCCGGTCTACACGACCCACCACCATCACCCTTTTTCAGTGAATGAAATAAGATGTTATGAAACTTTAAGGCATTGAAGTTTAATTTATTTAAATTAATAGAATTTGGGCTCCTAAACATTGCAGTTACTTTTGAAAGTGCCACCAAAGAGATAGATTTGAAGAAGTATGTAAACACTTGCAGAAAATTAGTGGAATATTCTAAGTTACCCAGATAGCTTTAACAGTCCTGTTCCTGCTTCCACGGTGCCTGAATGCATTTGTACAATTTGTTCATCGAGGCTTTTGAAAACATCACCTCAGGCCTTATTCAGCTTCTCTCAATTATCTCCGAGGTTTCTTTCTAAGAATTGTACACATACTACGTATGTATACTACGTATGTGTACAATCTGTATCAGTTACATGCCCATGATAAGGTTGTTATATTGTATTATTGTAACTCCTACTGCTCTACTCTTAGTTGTTGGCAATGAAATTTTCAGAGTTTTAAGTATTTTAGGAAGCACGAAGAGTCATGGACTGACATTTAAATACTTCCAAAATTATCTTTGACCTGTCCCAAAAGTATCTATCCTCTATTTCTACCTTCCTGTAGGAGATTTTCTCCTCTCTTACACACAAACGAAGAAAAAACAAAACCTGCACTAAAACAGGATGCTACAGTTTAACTTGTTTTAACACAGGGTGTAACATTTAAACATAAAAAACCTATCCCCAAACCAGAAGCTCTAGGCAACACATTCCTCCAACTTGTCTCCACGCTGCTTAAAGAAACCTGCACCTACTATGCTAATTACCGTAGAGCATCTTATAGTCTGTGACTGCTTACTGAAGCTGTGGGAAAAGGAGGAAAGGCTAATGGTGCTTATTACTGATCTTCCTCTTGTAGTCTTTATCAGTAGAAGGTGACCATCTACTCCCATGTCTACCCTCTATCTATATAGCACAATATCTTTATGTACATTCTTCAAATTCACCAACCTCCAACCTCATAATATTAACATTCCCTTCCTCCCACTTCTGCAATACTTTCTCTTCCCATCACTTTGTCCATCTCCTGTCTTAACCTAAAACAATATCTGAAAAATCGAGCCTTATCAAAGCATTCAAGAAGTTACAATTTTGAGCATATGCGTGGGGCGGTGGAGGGGAGATTTCTCTATGGAAAACAAATTTATTTTGACAGAATTTAGACTTCTGCAGGCTTGCCGGTTTATGAATTTGCAAGCTTCAGAACATGGCTGACAGCTTAAGGGAAATCACTGACCTTAAGAGCACAAAGTACCTACCTGAAGAGCAAAGTACCTACCTAACATGAGATCCATACCTGCTGTGTGACAAACTGGATTGCCCTTTCCATTTTCTTCCAGTGTCAGATGCGTCAAACAGCGCAGCCCCTTTATGCACTGAAGTAAGTGATCAATATTTCTTACACAGTTGCTGTGAAGGTCAATATGGCTAATCTTATGACTGGTTCCATGAAGGCACCGAAATCCTGAAAATTTGAGAAAAAAAAATAATCACAAAATAATGGTTTCTACTACAATCCTAGACTATAGGGTTTAGAATAAATGGCATCTTGTTGAAAAATATTCAGTAAATAATACATCATAATGGAAATGATGTAACAACTTTTGCTCCATATCCCGGTCTACGTATATTAATCATCTATGGAACACTACCACATAGTACAACGATTAAGCTAGTTGCAAGAAGTAATTTTAAAGAAACAGATTAATTCTTAATTAATTAATTCTTAACAGAAACTGTTAAGAAGCATGTAAAAATAAACATTCTGCTTGAAGTTCCTTTTTTATAACTAGTTCATTAACAAAATTGTTACCAATATTCTTTTTAATTTTCTATTACAAATTCCCTCGATTCTGTAGCTTAAAATCTTAGTTAGAAGCAAGAATTGACCATTTCAACAAATAGATTTAGAAGAGAACTTCCATAGTGTATCTAAAGTTGCATTTTTGTCCTGTAAAAAGGAAAGATGTGAATCTTTTGGAAATATATTCCAAGGCTACCGCATTTTTCACTTTAGAAATGAATTTGAAATGCTTACTATACTATTTTGTGAACAAGCTCAGCCTCACCAGATAGAGGAGAATAAATTCCAGTTCAGAACAACCCTTGATGTTAGAAACTTCAAGTCTGGGAGTAACAGCAATTGCCACCTTTAGTAGCATTACTCAGTCAATTGGCTGAACTACTAGAAACTTCTAAAAATATATTTTGTCAAGTTTTTCAAAATTAAAGTGAGGCAAATGCTTTTTATTGCACTGTACATGCCAAAGTCACTTACCAGAGAGATCATGTATGCGATTGTATGACAAATTCAGCACAGTTAAATTAAAGAGTTTTTCCAGTCCTAACCAAAATAAGGAAAAAAAGAAAGATTTTCAGAAGAATACTCTGCTTTCATCAAATCAAAACTTGCAAAGCAAGCCTTTTAAAGTCATAACTACAAATTATGACAATAAACTATAATGTCAATATAAAAAAATCAGTTTTTCCTTCTAAATGAAAGCATTTTGCTATGGTAAAGCTTACAGAGATTAGATACTCATTTTAAAATTTACATAACATGACTAGTAGCTCGTATTAACTTCGTATGACCTTAATTATATGCATACTTTCCAGAAGCAAGCTTAAACACAACTCATAGAAAAGCTTCATAGACTGCTAAAGGGACAGAAATAAATATTGCAGACCCTCCACTTTCGTTATCAGGTTACAGGATAAGCTTAGGGTGCGCAGATTAGCCAGGGAGCTGAGCCCCTCCATCCGGCGGATTTGGTTTGATGACAGATCTAAATGCTGCAGATTCCGGAGGTGGCTGAGCCCTTCGATTCTGGCGATGCGGTTACAGTGCACGTTGAGCGTGTGCAGGTCCGAGCTCAGGGAGACCTCCAGCAAGCTGAGAAGGAAAAGCACCCGCCATCAGCCAGGCAGCTTCATTTCCCGACCGCCCTGCCCTACCCAGCCCCGCCACAGCGTCCCAAGGGCCCGGCTCCCCGCGCCGGTTGCGGTGAGGCACCGGCCCCGCC
>NW_009650064.1:10463135-10479063 GCF_000708025.1 Charadrius vociferus
CCCCCGCCTATAGCCCCGCCCAGGGGAGGGGCCCGCCGGCAGCCCGCGTTTGTAAACCGGTCTGCTTTGCCGTCTCCTCAGGGAGATGTCTGGGGGCTTTGACTTTTTTTTAGGGCTGATACGCTGTTAAGATTTTAGTCTAGTCGCGGCTCTAAGCTCACCAGTGGTTCAGGCTGGCCTGGCCCGGCCTCGGCAGGGGCCGCAAATTCAGTTTCTAAGAAGAGGCATTTTCGAATGCACTGAAGCCCTGGCAGCAGGTTGAGCATCGACAGCGTGCCCACGGGCCTGGCTGCCCGGGGTCAGCGTGCTGAAGTCTGGGGGTCCCATCTGATACTTGTGCGTGGCATGACCCCGATGGATCCCGAAGAGCAGGAAAATCGCAGGGCTGTGAAGAGTTGCATAGGGGTTTCTGCTCGCCAGGGCTGTGGGTCTTGCCCAGCCTGGCCTGCCTGCACAATGAGGAGAGCCTGTGGGTAACCAGAAGTCATGAGAAGGTGCTGGCAGTACAACTAGGGTTTTGAAGAGAGAAGGTGAATTTTCGTTCAACAAAGTTCAGTAAGGCTGGACTAGATGTCATAATAGACTTCTTACTTAGACTAGGCACTGTACATGCTTTTTAGTATTAGTGCTGTGTAGTACCTGTTTACAACACCATATTGACATTTTTCCGTGAATGGCTTTACCCTTCAGGGCACTATAGCATGGCTGTATAAGCTTACAGTGCAACACTGAGCATTTGGTCTAGAAAATGCAAGCCTGTCCCCATGTGAGAAGTGGGGAAGTTAGATTCACCTAACCATCTAAAAGTGGAAGGGGAGTTGTTTTCAGTGGGCAGTTCATACAATGTTTGCTGGGATTGGATGAGTCTCAACCTATCACTTGCTATTTACTACGGGGAAAGCCTAATGAAGGCTAGACACCTAGTTTTTAAATGTCTGCATTTACGCAGATGAGTGCTATTGCCGATATTACCAGTTATCAGTGATTGTTAATATCTGTTACTGCAAAAAATCCTTCAAACTTCTCTTTATGCATTACAGCACAACAAAGAATGTGTACAGTAGCTCATGCAAACACACTTACATTGATATTTTATCAAAGAGAAATACTTAAGCAAAGTGTGGCTAGTATGAACAGCTGTATAGGATGCAAGTGCAAACATAGTAGCATGTCACAAAACAGTGGCTTTCTGCATGTTTTTCTGTTTGTCTTTACCTGACTACTATGTGAGTCTGTTTCTTGATCAATAGTAGAATGATGTGTCTGCCAGGAAAACAAATACATCCTGAAGACCTTTAGTAAAAGGCAGATGTATAACAAGTTCAGCACAGTACCAGGAAAAAAGGAATATTGCCAAAGCAGTAGATTGTCACGTGCCTTTTGACTCAGACTCATGTTCTAAATAAAAGTTTGTGAATATATCATGGGGTCTGGTATGGCAGGTGGTAAACTGGCTTCTATCTAATGGGACTTACGGAAATCCTTGAATAGCTGTTGAGCTCCTTTTAGAAGCCAAAACAAAGAAAACTACTTTGAAGTGACGTATTCCCCATAAAAGGTGAGCTGAAGAAAAGGAGGATTATAAATAAAATTTATCAGTCATTAGTTAAAGCCTGTCCCTTGACATATGCCAAGGAAGATTAACTGTGTCTGTTTTTTTTCGTAGGAGGTCTCTTCAGGTTTTCCCTTTGTTCCTCTTGTTCTTTATCCTTGCTGAATGTCAGCGGTAGCAAGCTTCTTCAGAGCCAACACAGAAGACTATTTATTGAAGCTTTGCAAGACAAATTAGGTTCTAATTTTCCACATCTACATCTTCTCCCCCTAAAGGATTTGGGGTGATGCAGAGATAAGTCAAAACCATGCTTGAAATAACTCTGTAGTTAATTGAAAAGGAACTAGATAAGTATTTTTAAATCTGACATTGTTTAGACAGGTGGGCTTCTTTCTAGTCCATCTAATCAGTGAGTGGATCAGACCTAGTCGTGGAAAGACCTAGTGAATACACCAGAAAATTCTTGACAAGATTGAAATCAAGACTCCTTATCCAGGTACTTTGAAATTCAGTTGGTTACAACTAGGAGATAATACATATCCATTTTAGGCAACAAAAATATCCTTTCATTACTTTTCTGTATTGGTTTCTCACTTAAATCTAGAGAAACTACAGTGACTGAAGTTACCAGTCATTATAAGCATTAGATAGTTGGTAATGAAAAACTTGACATTGAAGGCTAAAAGAATTTTGAGAGAAAATTAAAAGGGAAAATCCAAAATGCTAGGACAACTAGAATTGATCAGCTGAAGTTTCCGCTTTCAACCATAGCTGTTATATAGCACTCGACTTCATTTTACTGTCAGAGAACTCTGTAGTTGGCACTCAAAAGAAATGTCGTCATTCCCCGTTGACTGTAAACATTGCAGTACTTTGGCATTTTATTTTGATGATGACACAACCTTTCAGTCTACTCCATGTATCAGTGGAATTCTAGGCTTGTCTTACAAATATGTCTAGGTTATTTTAATCATTTATCTATGCCCTGTATTCAGCAGTTGAGTCTCTGGATAATGTCATCAAAGTGAATGTGACCGGCTATTGAGTACATAGTTGGGTGTGAGGCGGGAGACACTGATATATGAGACCTTGAGATAGTCGTATAGACTGTGGCAATTTATCCTCTCAGCCAGAGGAAGAAATTGGACATCTTACAGAAAACCTGGGAAGTGAATATTTATGACGCACTTCAGAAGTCTCTGCCCTTACATAGTGAAAAAGAAAGCAGTTTGGCTGAAAACTACCTGGTGTTGTGTAACCGGCTGTGTTTCTGAGTTCTGCCCTGGTAATGCTCATGTTAGTGTACTGTTTTCAGGACGTCAGTTTTTGTTGGATTCGTAGGAATGTCATTATCTCTGTTCTTGCTCTCCTCCCACTCCAGCAACAACACACCAAAATGAAAAGCATACTTTGCATAAATTTCCAAAGCATTTCACTGAAAGTCTAGAAACATTTATCTGAGGTAGGCAGATAGCACACACAAGAAAGTAATAATCTCAGTGGGGTTTTCTGAAATCAGGCAGCTTTGTCAGAAATAGAAAAAAAATCTTATTAATCTGCTTCTTGGGAGGTTTTGGAAATGCATTTGTTATACGAGAAGTTTACATAGTTTAGGGTGAACAGCAAAACAAAATCAGTTGCATCTGTACTTTAAGCCACTATTTAGTGTAATACTGATTTGTTTTAAAATAGTGATCCAAATATAGCTGTATCTGGTTGAACACCCAAAATAAAGAGTTGGAAGATTTCTGGATATCAAAAAATATGTGTTCATTCACAGAGAGGGACAATCAGAAAAGGCACTGAAATAAAACAGGAAATTACGTATTTTAACAATTTAAAACATTTGTCACATTTAATTTCAAATTCATGAATCCTGGTGAATAAATATTTGAATTACAATGAATTAATTCATAATAAATGCATACTTGAACTTAAATACATATTGCAATTTATAAAGTGAATAAATGTAATTTAAAATGCAGGGAAGTTTCTATAAATAGAGGTGTGTTTTGTGTAGAACGAGAATTTTTGTTTTTTTTGATGTTTTCTGAAGGTGAAAGTATATATAGTGAGTGCTGCAGTGATATGCAGAAAATGGAATTGTCTTAGGGTTGAAGGCTGCTCTGGAGCTGTGGATTCTGTCACTGACCATGCTGCATAGTTTCTGTGTGGTGATGGACACCCGCTTTAATCAAGTCATTGAAAAAATTAAAAAATCAACAGTCTCTGCACATGCCTATTTTAACTAAGGGTCTTTTACATGGTGGCATATTACATAAAGCTAACTTTTAAGACTAATTTATTTTGTACTTGAGTGAAAATCCAGCTGTTCAGAACCAATCTGAACCACTGTGTCTTTCAAGTTGGGCCCTGTAAAAGCTGTTGAGTTTTGTTCGCTGCATTGCTAAGCTTTGACCTTCGGGACAAAACTGGTTCTGCAACTTGGCCTGCAAAAAGTAAGAACTTTGCAGCTACTAGTTTGCGTGCTTAGCAACCCTTAAGGTATATGCTGAGCTGCTTTTTCGGTTATTTTCCCGCTTCCTGCCCCTTTTTCTCTACATCTCTTAAAAAGAATAAATACATTTTTCTTGGAGCGGATGTCTGTGGCAATGGTATATCCACATCTGCTTGAAGAGAAGCTAGTTTTCCGTATTTTGAACAGAAAATATACCATGGATTGTTAAATATGTAGAAAAATATACCTGAAGAGGTGGTGGGCACTTTCAGCCTTCGTCTTTCTGTTCCACAGTCCCTATACAGACAATAGGAACGATGATACAGCCCCTTCCCCTCGCAGCAGCGTCCGAATATTAATACCTGCTTAGGAGGCACTTAGGTACTACTATAACGATGAGCGCTTGAGAAAAGCTGGGAGTAAGCTGATAATTTTCTTTCTAGGGCAGTGTTTAATGAGTAAAGTATAAACAAGCTCCACTATACCCAGTGACTGATGGGGATTTGGCAAAACATACTGGTGTTCAGTGGTGATCACTGTCATTTTTATGTATTGACGGTGGAAAAACGGTACAAGGCTGTTCAATGTAATGCTTGTGTCACTGTCGATAACATCAGGAGGGCTGATGTCTTTCTTCACGCTGCTATATCCTTCCTCTTTAGTCCGATTCAGAGGTCACGTTTACCCACTTTGCACAGTTGTCTCTGAAGATACGCATAAAATAGTTGAAATCTGTTGATGAAAATCAGCCAAGAAACGAGCATTTGCTGTGCATTATTTGTTATGTCGGTTTCTTTAAAAATACCTCTAGACCCTAATAATTTCTGAAGTACATATTAAACCAACATGTATATGATTTGCCAGTGTTTCTTGAAGTATTTGGTTAATCATCTTCATGCAGAAGACACCAAAACCCAAAGTATGCTCTCTTTTCTGAATGATTAAGCCAGGCTTCACATAACATTTCACTAGCAAGTAGGGCTGTGACAGTCTGCTAACAACAAAGTGAGAGGGCAATACATGTAGGCTAGCCTCTAAAATCATATAATCTGCTGTGAAAACACAGAACAAAAATGGGAAAAGGAAAGAGCGACGATCCCAAAGATTTGAAAAGAAAAGAAAATGCCAAGATGCAGCTGAAAAGAAATATAGGTTATTTTAATGGGGTAAGTTTTATTATAGGATCGATTGTCGGGGCAGGGATCTTTGTGTCTCCCACGGGGGTGTTAAAGCATTCCCTACTCAATGTCGGCATCGCACTAACGATCTGGACTGCGTCCGGACTGGTTTCTCTGATGGGTTCCCTTTGTTATGCAGAGCTGGGAACGGCTCTGCCCTTCTCCGGAGGAGAATACAGCCATATTAAAAGAGGCCTTGGATCCCTACCTGCCTTCGTTTTTATCTGGACGTCAACATTTACCAAGCCAGCATCAAATGCTGCTCGAGCCTTGCTGTTTGCTGAATACGCCACCCAGCCCTTCTACGGCACTTGCCCGGCACCAGAAGTGCTGAAGAAATGCTTGGCCTTGGCTGTTCTCTGGTCCCTGGGGATTTTGAATGGCCGCAGTGTCAAAATGGCTGCCTGGGTGCAGACAGTTTTCACCCTGCTGAAGATGATGGCCTTGGCTGTAATCGCTGTCGGTGGCGTAGTTCTCCTCATTGGCGGGAGAAAGGAGAGTCTGGCCAGGTTTGAAGACGCTTTCAGCTCAGAGATCCCCAACGCATCACAGGTTGCTGAAGCCTTCTTCCAAGGACTGTACGCGTACGGTGGTTGGTGGTCCCTCAATTATATGGCAGGTATCTCCCTCCACTTCTTCAGATTTTGTTCTGCAGTTGCTATTCTTACATTCCTTAGCTCATCTTAGTAGATCTTGTCTCTCCTTCAAGACCATAGGGTCTCTCATGTTTTACGTGAGTCCTGTGTTTGTTGGGGCTGGTAGAAGAGACACTGTTCCTCTCTAGGGAAGTTTCTTGCTTCTTGTGCAGTCTCCAGAATCAGGCTGGCATTTCCAAAGGAGTACAAGAGAAATCAAAATAGTTCATTTGAAATCTCATGCATAAACATTTTTTCACACCTTAAAAACCTGCATTTTGTCTTTCTCAGTGTGTTGGTGCATTTTTATAAAAGGATTAAGATGCCCGTGCCAAACTATGTGCACAGTATGGACCAAATCCAAAAAAATAATTGATTAATTTGTATTTAAGTATCTGTACCTTCTCTGAGATTATCGAGCTGGTTTGTGCATGGAAAATTTCATTTTGAATTGTGTTAACATACAGTAATTTATGGGATATATAAGATGGTCAGTAGTCACTTCCTTGGGAAAATAGACTTTTGCACAGAAGGTGAAGAATCATCTAAGGAAAGTGTATAAATCCTTTCATATCACTTGTGCTTAATTTTAAACATTCAAAACCTTTTTGAATATCTGATTACTTATCCTATTTTGTATCTGATGACACATGTGGCAGTAATAAATAGAGCAGTTTTTCATGAAGGCTGCAGAGATAATGTTCATGCACATCATGAGTTAAATGAATAGTGTTTTACGGTATCATCAGATTTATAGAATTAAATTGTAAGCAACTCGATGTTGCTCTTCTATCTTTAACTATTTATCTATTGACTTCTATCACATGTAAAACATTAAATAAACTGGATGTGTGAAATGCATAACACAAAGTTCAATGGTGAGAACAGTGTGAAAATTGGGTTAATGTTTAAAAAATGACTGTTATTATTGCAATCCTGCTATTCCAGCGTTAACAATATGCTGCAATAAAAAAGATGATATAAATCAGCAAAGTATAATTTTGAAATCTTAGGATTTCCTTAAAGGCAAGCATTTAGCTTTGTAAGCCTGAGAAAATACAAAATTATTGGTAAAATATTAATTTGTTTTCTGCTCAGTTAGCGGTAGTAATAAATACCATGCACTGGGCAGCACAGCTGTTTAGACAGATGCTGCCTATGCAATAGTCCTCTTCTGAGCTGAATTTCCTATTCTTCGACAATAACTAAATTGCTGTGAGCTTCAGCTAAAGCATCAGGTGCCAGCTGGACGGCAGGACTGTAACAGGCAACAAAACAAATGGAAAGACAAATGTAAATTGGCAGTTTTGGTGATTGTGCTCTTCTGGGCTCAAAATTACCAAGTGTATTTCTTACATTTGAAATAAATCCCGAATTCTCCCATAGTCCGTATCTGAATTTCACTGTTGTGCTCATTCAGTCCCTCTGGCTCTGTATGCTACAGCCGGCGCTGGGGCAGGCTCAAAGCTGATGTTCTGGGCAGGAGACAAATAAAATTTGAGGGAGGAAAGGGATTTCTGCCTCCTGAAAAAAAGCTTAGGTAAGCTGCACATTTGACTTTTCACTTTTTCCTCCTTGTAAGTTATTGGTTGGTAATACTTGGGAAGCTTTTTGTAAATGCTGAGGGAGGTGGGAAGGGGAGAGGGAGTGAGAGGAAAGGGATGAAGGAGTGGAAGAGAGGAAAAAGACCCTTTTTCACTGAGATGAGGATGAGTTATTAGGGTTCTGGAAACCAGCTCCATCTGTTGCCGGGACTGTCACGTGGTCAGGAATGTGTGCCAGCGCCTCAGTTGTTCAGCTGCAAAGTTTGATGCCAGGCTTAGTTCTTGTTTTCTTCAGCAAGCTTTGCCCTGGAAAAGATAATCAACAGCAGAATCCAGCTAGGAATGGCCTCCTTTTAAAGCCACTGCATTACTGCTGTTCTGTCAATACCTTCAGACTCGTTCCCTTACATTTTGTGTGTTTCCTGATGTAAGGGTAAAGAGAAAGGTTTTGTGTAGGAATAGAAAATACACTCAGAAAGTTTCAGATCAAGACTCATGACGTGATGTAAGAATAGATAAACTGATGTTCAAGCTTGTGATTTAAAAGCATGACTACTTGAAAAGTTCTTACCAAAGCTCAACATGAGCTGGCAATGGCCCAGAAGGCCAACTGTATCCTGGGCTGCAACAGAAGAATTGTGGCCAGCAGGTCAAGGGAGGTGATTCTGCCCCTCTACTCTACTCTGGTGAGACCCCACCTGGAGTACTGTGTCCAGCTCTGGAGCCCCCAACATAGGAAGGACATGGACCTGTTGGAGGGGGTCCAGAGGAGGGTGGTGAAGATGATCAGAGGGATCAAGCACCTCTCTTATGAGGACAGGCTGAGAGAATTGGGATTGTTCAGCCTGGAGAAGACAAGGCTCCGGGGAGACCTTATAGCAGCCTTCCAGTACCTAAAAAGGCCTACAGGAGAGCTGGGGAAGGACTTCTTACAAGGGTATGTAGTGATAGAATGAGGGGCTTCAAGCTGGAAGAAGGTAGATTCAGATTAAATATTAGGAAGAAATTTTTCACTTTGAGGGTGGTGAGGCACTGCAACAGGTTTCTAAATCAGTTTTCTAATTTAAGTCAAGTATTTGTTAAATCAGAGAAAAGTTATAGAATCCCAGAATGGTTTGGGTTGGAAGGGACCTTGAAGCCCCCTCTCGTTCGAGCCCCCCTGCCATGGGCAGGGACACCTCCCACTAGACCAGGTTGCTCAAAGCCCCATCCAACCTGACCTTGAACACCTCCGGGGATGGAGCTTCTACAACTTCCCTGGGCAACCTGTTCCAGTGTCTCAGAGCCTCAGAGTAAAGAATTTCTTCCTAATATCTAATCTAATTATCAGTCCTTTGGCATTTGTTTATCAGTCTTATCAGGCCTCTATCTGTCCTTCCTTTCAAGATGGTTAAAAAATAGCTAAATAAGAAAAAAGAGATTTGTAAAAATGAAAAACATTTTTTTAGACTTATTTGATAATAAATTATTTGAGAAAAACTGTAGGACCTCACAAGCAGTGTAGCAAAGGAGCCATGGTTAGGGGTTGGTCAGGACTTTGGTGTCTGTCTTGTCAAGCTCTGCACAGATTCGCTACTGAAACATACCTGCAGAAGCTACATTGCTTACTTATTAGTCTTTTTAAATTGTATTTTTCAGAGGAGATGAAAAACCCTAGCAGAAATATCCCCTTAACTGTGCTGACTGCTGTTCCGGCAGTGATTGTTTTTTACTTACTGGTGAACATCTCATATCTGACTGTCCTCACACCTAAGGAAATTGTCTCTTCAGGTATGGATTTGTTGTTTTTTTTTTTTTTAATTAAAAAGGTATGGTCCATTAGCATACCGATGTGATGTCATTTCAGTGGGTCACTTCTGTTCATCTGACTTCAGAGTTGGGAAGTCTGGGTTTCGTTCTAAGTTTTCACAGAGAATTCTTGTTTAACTTTGCTGTATGACACAAGTTGGACTGAATGCAGACAGATGTTATTAGGTGTGGAAAATGTTGGCTTATTCCTGCACTGACTAAAAAGAAATCAGAAGTGTATGAAAACCTGGAAAATTGGGGGAGTATAGAGAAGGCCATTGTTTTCCTGTAGTTTTAGTTCTCTCACCTTCCTTCTCGACTTCATGGTGTCTCAGGCTAAAGCCATTACTGTTTAGGAGGTGGACAAGTCTACCATGATAAGTAATATAGAAAAGTCTACGGACACAAAAATGTAGCCATTTTGGGTGTGTTTGGGGGGATTATTTGTGATGAATATTGTGATTCCTTAGAAGAGCCTATACAAAAGTCCTACCTATGTAAAGCCTCTCTCACACCTGTACCAATAAGTTGTTCCATGGAAAGGTGCAAGAGGAGCTATATTTCTCCTTGGTTGTCCAAACAGCACCTTTCAAATACCACTGTAATGAGACTGAGCTGTCAGACCTTGCCTCCAGGAGTGCCAAAAAACAACCTCATTTGGATGGATCAATTATTTTTTTCTCCCGTGAGAACAGCTCTATAGCATAAATGGGAGCAGTGTAGCTGTCACTCAGCAACCTCGTATTATTGCTGCGCCATTATCCGGCTATCTGTTGGGAGAGATGCATACATTTGCAGATCCATCCTACAATGAAAGAGGCAGCAAATCCCAGAGTATCCGTGAGTAGCAGCTGCCCAGCTGGTGTGAGCAGCTCCAAACATACCGGGAGAGCTGTGCTTGTCTATGTCAGCTGAAGAGGTAGCCTTAAAATTACAGCTCGTTTCAAACATTACTATGCATTGCTGCAGTTCTTGTTCTTTCACTGCATATTTTTTGGGGGGAGTTTTTTTCCCCGTCTCTAATAACTACTTTTGCTGCGCAGATCCCTGCAAGACCTATATTTCTCATGACAGTTGGTTATAGACTCACTAAATTAGGCCTTGATACAATATGGGTTATAGCTAATTTCCAAGAAATATTGAATGTCTCTTCCTCAGAAATAATCTTTCACATTTCCCACTTCCACTCAAAGCAAAACCTCATTAATAACACATTCGCTGACCTGTCTCTGGCCATACCCGCACACAAGTGGGCAGTTTCCTCGTAACAGTAGATCATGTCACCACTGTGGTCACGCCAGGGACTAATACGTTCATTCTCTGTCCCTGCATGGCCTTGCCCACACGTCCACGTTTGTGATTCATGGCGGTGAGATGCAACTTGCTCCTGCTGAGCAGTCCATTCCCATGGCTCCAGCAGGCAGCGCTCCTTCTTGCTGTCATCTCCAGGAAATTTTTAGCTCCTGAATTAAATACCCTTAGGATTAGATTAGTCACGCTTGATTACTGTAACAGAAAACAGGCCTTGCTGGTAAATAATAGCTATTTCGTGTATTTTAAGTTCATTTCTGTTGCATCTGCCAGTAATTGAGAACACGGTGCCTACACTACCACTAGTGCTTTGCTTTCTTGCAGTTGCTGTGGCAGTCACTTGGGCTGATCGAGTGATCCCCTCTGTTGCCTGGATCATTCCTCTCTCTGTTGCTGTCTCAATATTTGGTGCCCTCAACAGCAGCATGTTCACCCTAGGTCGATTAAGCTATGCTGGAAGTCAGTCAGGACATTTACCAGTTCTAATATCCATGCTTAATGTCCACTCCTGTACTCCAGCACCAGCCATGATTTTTTCAACCACCATTGCATCCATTTTTATAATCCCCTCTGACCTTATTACGTTAACAAATTACTTTGGATTTTCTGCCTGGCTTATGATCGGATTGACTTGTGCAAGCCTGATTGTACTTCGATACCGGGAACCTCATCTACATCGACCATACAAAGTAAGCGGAAATTAGTTATAAAATATTTTTGCAGATTTTTTTGAGTCACAGGTAGCACGCAGAAGTTACGGAAGAAGCGCAAGTCAAGAGTGGATGGTCACTACAAAAATACAAATAATAATCACAGCCTTTAGAGCCTTATTCAAAACCTTTGCCTCATTGTAGAAGGAAAACAAAAAACAAAAAAACAAATCAGAGGGCTAGAGCACTTCTCCTATGAGGAGAGGCTGAGAGAGCTGGGGCTGTTCAGCCTGGAGAGGAGAAGGCTCCAGGGAGATCTTATTGCGGCCTTCCAGTACCTAAAGGGGGCCTACAGGAGAGCTGGGGAAGGACTTTTTACTAGGGCATGTAGTAATAGGATGAGGGCGAATGGCTTTAAACTGGAAGAGGGCAGGTTTAGATTAAACATTAGGAAGAAGTTTTTCACTTTGAGGGTTGTAAGGCACTGGAACAGGTTGCCCAGAGAAGTTGTTGAGGCCCCATCCCTGGAGGTGTTCAGGGCCAGGCTGGACGTGGCCTTGGGCAACCTGGTCTAGTCGGAGGTGTCCCTGTCTATGGCGGGGGGGTTGGAACTTGATGATCTTCAAGGTCCTTTCCAACCTAAACCATTCTATGATTCTATGAAACAGGTGGTGTCTGCCCCAGAGAGCCTGCACTTCAAAACAAGAGATGGATTTCTGCAGAATGGGGGAGAAGGGCAAACAACGTGAAACCATACCAGTGTGGACCAGTAACCAAAGCAGTGTGGGATCCAGGCTAGCCGTTCCTGGTTAATTAAACATTGTTCTACTCTCATCTTTCCTGACACAACCACAGATGTTAAGGATAGGTTTAGTTTAATCTCAACCTAGCTGTCAGAAATGTGGGTTAGAAGCGTATGCTCGTTGTCAAGGCTTCTTGTAGGCACCCAACCCTGAGTTTCTTTTAGGAGCCCATAGTAACACATGTGGACAAGTGGTTTTCAGGGCTTGCCTGTCCCTCCCCCTTGACAATAGACAGAGCCTGAGCAAGTATTTTAGAAAAGTTGCCTATCTTGTAGGCAATTTGAAGTCAGATGAGTCTCATCCTGGGTGGGATTGCAGCAATGTGAGAAACAGTACTCCAGTGTGGCAAAGAACGCATTATTACTTTTGTGAATGAGGCATAAAATCACAGTTGATCAGTTTATTTCCTAAAATATTTTTTTTTCCGTTCTCTTGCAGGTGTTTCTACCAGTTCCATTTGTGATGGTGGCAATGTCTTTCTTCCTAGTTTTAGCTCCCATAGTCTGGTCTCCAAACCTGCAATATGTCTATGCTTTCCTGTTTATGCTGGGAAGTCTTATTGTTTATCTGCCTTTTATACATTTTAAATTGCATTTTGCATTTCTTGATAAAATTACTTGCCACTTACAGCTCCTGTTGGAAGTCTGTCCTGCTGAGGGATCTGTTGAGGGCAAATGTGAATAATGGCAAATATCTAATCCCACTACAACCAGCAGCCAACCGAGGATTTTGTTTAACTGAGATTGTAGGAGGTATAAGTTAAATGTTAGGTGTGATATATAGGCATGCATGCATGTGCGTGCATGTGTGTATATGTATGTACATATATAGATGAATATACATCTATTACATACGTATATATGTATATGCATATACATATATGCATATGTATGAATAGACATTAGCATAGTGAGTTAATATGTATGTATTTTGTGTGTCTGTGTATACATACATATACATACATGTATATGTATACTTATTTAATAGGTGCAAAGAATCTCTCGTAAACTGGTAAAATCTGTAAAATGCTCTCTCTTACTCCTGAAGACACAGCTAAAGTTGTGTATATTCTTGCAATAATAGAAATAAGACTCAATTAGAGCACAGAGAATTGTCAATATTATGATATAATAAATTAGCAAATACATACGTAACAGCATCATTATATAAATATACTTTTGGTATCCAAACTAAATTGTCTCGATTATTTTTAGTTCGTAGTAGCTTGTTTATTAGAACTTCTGGTTTTCAAGGCTTTATACTTTTCATCTGCTACCTTTTTTGTCTGAATTTATTTTTAATAAAAACCTTTGGAGATCATAAAATTGACTGAGACCATTTTTAATCTCAAGAAAACTGTAAATGGTGCATGTTAGCTATTTTAGAACAACACATAAAAATTCATGGTGAAATCTTGTGAAGTATCAAATAAGGCAATAAGAATTATTCTCTTCATCACAGCAATAAAACTAAAGATATGTGGATTACTTTACTAAATTTTTTACGTCTTAGCATTAATATTACCTTATTCCTTGGTTTCTGCTCGGTGTTATTGAGAAATAAGAGCTTTCTAGGCCCCCTCCCCTCCATTTTATGAAAGCAAGATACATTTTTAAATTTTGATAATTGGACCATATTAAGTTCACTGAGTATTTAAACTTAAAGAACCAGTACAAAAGAAACATCACATAATTAGTTGATTATTAATATATGCTGTTATTTTTATAATTACAAAAAAATTACATGTGTAAAGTTGTTTTTCAAATCTGTCTATTAAAGCTCAGCAATAAAACCAGTAGATGGCTCCAGACTAACATCTGTCTTACACCATGATATTCTGGGTTGCTGGATGTTGTGTTGGTGAGAGAAATAGTTTTACAGAGCATGGTGTTATAACACTTACAGTAGAATGAAAAAATTCTTGCTAGAAAATTCAATTCTCTGATGTATCAAAAATTTAGAAGTCAGAATGATAGATTAAGGCTTTATCCATAGCTACCCAAAGTATAAAGCACCCATCAATAATGCTGGGAACCAACTGAAGGTTTAAGAGGATTTGACTTTGAACTGGACCAAGCCGCCAAATGAAAACAAGTACATGAAGAAAGTGGCTTTTCACACAGCTGGTGATGTACACAGAATGAAAATTTGAAGTAAAATTAGATCTTTTAAAATGCCATAGGAAGAAAAGTCCGTGCAAGTAAGGAGTGAATACAGCTGAGCTGGAGAGTGGATCCTGCTAAAAGCAAGGTGAGAATCAATGTTTAATATCACTCAGTAATGCTATCAGAAAAACATTTCTCTTGCTATTTATATTTTAAAAAATTACAAGACTCGATAAGATTTTATAGGAGTAATATTTTTAGAACTGAATTCTAGTGATTATTAAAAGGAAGGGAGGATTTTACTGTGACAAAAGCACCAACCAGTGATTTGTAAATGCAGGTGTGGTACCTGGCAGTGCCACAGATTTTCAACTGATCTTGATCAAGTCACTTATTTAAACCCAAGTTTGAATAAGTAAATAAAAATGAAAGTCATAAGAAAAAAAAAAGTGTATGGGACAATAATACTGTGTTATAGACCACATGGTTAGAAAGAGCAGACATCAGGGGGGTGTTGCTCAATTGGATGTGTAATTTGTGTAATTTTTTGTCAGTGGATCTACTTGAGCTTGTTTATACACTTGAATTCCATAAGGAGTTGGGTACCTAGTGAGTAGATAAGTTTGGCTAATTGGAGAATGTTAATGATACAAACTTCAAATTGAGATGTTTAGCATTTTCAACAAATCAGGGAACTCAAAAGTCCCAATGAAATGTAGTATGAAATAAATTCCATCTATGTATCTTTTTGTAATGCAAAGTAGATGATTGGTTTTTTTAAACAAAAATCTAGGAAATGTCACGTAAACAGGCATGCACATACCCCACAGTTTCAATAGTTATTGCCAAAGGATCAGCAAAGGTGAGAACAGTTAGGTCAGAATTAAAACTGCCCACGAAAACTTAACTGCCCCCTCTGTGAGGGCACCTTACCATGGCCTTTGATTATCAGATCATAAACTATTCTTTCCATATACCCTTACCTCATTTATTTGATAGAATGGATGGTGCCCAGTCAATTCACTATTATTTTCTTCCCATTTCAACCTGTGACCTTGCACTTTGGTTATACCTCTCCGCTCAGATGCTGTTCTTGATAGACATTATTAATTTCTTACAGACTTTTCTATGGTGTTCCTCATGACACCATTTGAGCACTTCACAAACAACTACTAATTTGTCTTTCCTCTCGTGAGCCGAATCAGTGGTATCATAGAATCACAGAAATTTCTAAGTTGGAAGGGACCTTTAAGATCATCTAGTCCAACTGTCTTTGCTTTGTGGAAAGTGAATTAAGCTGATGTGTAGGTTGCACAGTAAATGCATTTTGTGATGTTCCCTGAGATCCTTCAATTCAGATCAAGCACCTTGATGGAGAACAATTGATGGAGATTCAGGTCCAACTATGGATGTTTCTTTTTCTTAGGAAGCAGGGCAAAGAGCTGGGGAATTGTTGACCTTGTATGGATATTCAGCCACTATATACAGATTTCAGTTCTTCCACATCTTCCACCAAAGGAAGCATGGCCAAAATAGTTCACTAACTTTGGTTACCTAAGCTGAGGTACCTTGGACCTGATTTTTCATAGTAATTAATACATTCAGAGTGCCCATAGTCTCCTGGAATTAAGTTCCAGTAACAGTAAAAAAGAGGAGAAGGACAAATTATCACAGTCATTTTGGTTTAGATGAATAGCAGGTATCCTATAACTCAACTTCTAACTAACTGTGGGTAGCTGCAGTTCCTTTAAGACACAGTCTATGAAATGTTAAATTACAGCTGTGAGAGTTTAAACTTCTACCAAATCAAGCCATGAGGATTTAAGATGGGGTATAGAAAATCAGGAAAACAGGATCAATGACATTTTTAAAAATGTTGGTTTAAATGATTCTGATATGAGCTT
>NW_009650064.1:10479125-10515662 GCF_000708025.1 Charadrius vociferus
GCAACTCTTCTGCAAGTGCCACCTCGTTTACTACATCAAATTCCATTTCTTCAGCAAATGAGGCATTGGTTACCTCACATTCAGCGTTGTCTTCAACACAAACTGTTGACTTATTCCCAGATCTGAGTGCGATAGAGGTCTGCTGAAAAAGAAGGCTCCCATTAAATGACCTGCTGTTTGGAAAGAGACTCACACAGCTGAGCTGAATTAACATTATAAAAGCAACTTCAGCTATGGTATTGCCTGTCTTCTGAATATGAGTCACTTGGTGTTCTCCTAATGCAGCCTTTCTTTTGCCTGAGTGTTTTTAGAATGCTAAATCACAAAGAAGTGAATACAGTATTCAATTTATATAGATTTCTTATTGTTGCTAGATCATTCCACATTTCCAAGCACTAAGCATAAAGGAACAGAATTCAAATTTATAACTCGTATTAGCTACTCTGGCCAAGAGCAATTCAATATTTTAACATTATAGCTTGTTTTCAGTGACACTAGTTGGTCTCAGCTGCTTTCCTACTTGAACATATCTCAGAAAATGCTATATAGAAATGTGACTGGTTTAGTACTAGACTGTATCAGACATTTATTTAAATTCTTAATTTATTTTTTTACCTTTTGACTTCATAATTCTTTTAAGCTCATGCATACTTGCATGTTTCAGAAGTTCAAACTTACAACAAATAAACTTTAAATGTGGATATTTGTTTTTCCTCTGGTTTGCACAGGGGAGGGTGTGTGAGGAGCTGCCTACAGCTGTTGGACATGGAGGAGCTCAGACCTTCTGACTTCTAATATTAGGTTTGATATGTGCACTGTGGACATTGCTAAGGTTCTCCACATCTCAATTTCCACATCTGTTAAACCAGAAACAATTGTGTTTTAACAACTTACAGGTCAAAGAGTATTTGCTTGTCACCTTCTCTTCTGTATTGCAGGCAGAAATTATTCTTGTCATTGCTCTCAGACTTATCAAAAGTGATGGGGGACCCTGAGCATTCCCAGTTCTTACTGGCTTGAGTTGGAGGGGTAAGAGCTGTATGTGCTTCAGGAACTTTGAAACTGTTTTTATTCTGCTTTGGAATTGGAAATGAAACATTTTTAAATTAGCAGGTTTGGATAACCTGTATCTGACAGGTTTAAAGGCACCATTGAAGGAACTTGACCATTAATGTTGATTTTCAAGAACTCTTGCAACACAGGGGGAGTTTCAGGAGAGCAAAAGAAAGTTAACATGCCAATATTTAAAAAGACTAAAAGAGATGACCCAAGTAATTATAGGCTTGTCAGTGTGACAGAAATCCTTGGAAAAATAATGGAACAGCTAATACAAAACTGAATTAATAAAGAATTAAAAGAGAGTGGCATAATTAATGCGAGTTCATTTGTGTTTATGGAAAATAAACCTATCAAACCAGCTTCACATTATATTTTCTGTAATTTTGGTTGATTAAAGGATAATAATGTTGATGTATCATACTCAAAATTCTTTACTTGAAATGGGATGTGAAATGTCTTATGAAATATCTGGAAGATGACAAAATCAACATGACACACATTAAATGCTTCAGAAACTGGCATATGAGATCCCGGTTTAACCTGTGAAAGGGAGTCTCCGAAGCAGCCCCGCAGAGATCGGGCCTTGATTCTACCCTCCTTCATGTGCCTGTCAGTGGTCTGTAAAAATGGAGCTATCGCTGAAATAGTCTATACATGACTAAAATGGAAAGTGGCAAAAAAAAAAAAAAATTAAGATGACTAAGCACAGAACCAAAAAAACCCCAGGATTTTGTGATCAGCTGGGCAAAAGCAAACTATGTGCTCTGCAAAAGTTATGGTCATATGTGTAATAACCAATACGACTGTCCCCGTTCTGGTGGCAGCACGCTTAGATCAGTTTTGTTGCCAGTGACTATGAGGAGCGGTCCAGAGTCATTGTGAAAGGTCACCGAAACTGAGCTTCAGTGAGATCCTGCTTCTCTGTATCGCATTGGCAGTGATGCTGAGGCCTCCTCTGAAGAACTGGGTCCAGTTCTCTCTCCACAATGGGAGAAGTGTGATTTCTCCCTGAATCCTTTCCAACAGCAGGCAGTTAATGACACAAAACCAACCATAGTTGGAACTTGGATATTTTAGCTTTGCCGAATAGAAATTGTTTGACTTGATGCAGAGCAAAATGTTACTAAGCGGCTTTTTAATTTTGCAGATAAAGATACAGCAAGATCCTGGAATTGAGAGTTAAATCAATTTGGGCAAAATTTGAAGTACATATATACATTATTTTGCTAGGCTCAATATGTTCTTTCAGACCTGGTTAAAAATAAAAGTATGTTTAGGAAACATGAGAGTAACTTTTCTTTCTCCCATTTCTTCTTAATCCTTTTTTGCAGTCAGTAAGTTGCAAACTTTGACATACTTTCCAGCAGAAATTTCTGTCAAAGCCATTCCCATCAATGTTTAAAAGTTTCTCTTATGCAGCACATTTTGACAGCTCTGTGGTTTTTTTTTCTTTTCTTTTTTTTTTTTTTTTTCTCGGAATTGCCTAATCATTTCACTTTGTGGTCTTGAGCTCATTCTAAGGCAAAAGGTTATGGCATCGTTTTGAATTTACTTTCAAAAGCTGCTGAGGATAAACACAACATCTGCCAAAATGTGTCAGTTGAGTTTGATCATATGTATTTCAGTCTTTGTAAAAGACGTCTTTCTGGTCTGCAGTTTATCCTCATTGCAAAGAATGGTTGGACTAGTTTGGTAGAACTGCTGCGGCAAGTGGATGTGAAATGATCAAAAGTCACCCAAATGTGAAAACATGCAGAACACTGAATTATGATCTTCAGCTTTTTCTCCAGCATAAGAAGTTCCTAAATTTGCTGTCAGAAATGGCATCTCCTCTGTGCCTTTGTTGCCATGCAAGTTTACTGCCTGTTATCTTACAGTTGCTGGTTGATTTGAGTTTTTGTTTCCACTAATATTTAAGCCTGGATAATTATTCTGATGTTTAAAAAATGCGTTGCTAAAAGTATTTCCCTTCTGAATTTGTCTCCTTTGATTTTCTGGTTTGTTTTTAGCTCTTTCTTTGTTTGCTCTTATTGAATTTCTGTTCATTGTATAGACTTTATTATCCTGACCAAGTCATTACAGAACTTTCCTTGTTCACGAGGGGAAACGTTCACTAAAATTAGGGATTTTTTTCAGTTTATTTAATGAGATTGATTATATGATTCTTCCTTCAGCATCCTCTGAGGAAACTAAAACTGGGCTTAATATCTGAGAAGCAGTCACACAAATGATGTAATATAGAGTTCTTGTAGGGTGAAACACAGAATTTTTTACTTGGACTGTGTAAATTATATTCTAAGTCTGGCCACAGTGTCACTCTAAGGAGTTCTTCTTAGCTGGTTATTTGCTGAGGCTTCCAACACCTGCTCCAAAACAGGGCTTCCCAGGAGAGACTCCCATCTCCTGGAAACAGGACTTGTATTTCTTGTTTTTAATGGGTGATTTGGAAATCCGTATTTCAGTGTCTGTGTCCAGATTATTCAGCATGCCTTGCAGCAGCAGCTTGTCTTTTCATTATCTGTGACTTACCTCAGCTTTGTCAGACCCAAAGTATGTCAGGGTATGTCGTGGGTTTTTTTCCAGGTTAGCTAAAATATTTTAAAGAGCCTAAGGCCAAAAGTTGATACATGAGGGACTCCACTAGGAATACAGCTGTTGGAGGATGCATCTTTGTTCACAATTACAGTTTGTGATTTACTGTTTTTTAATCCATTTAGCATGTGCTGTGGTAGTTTTTTATAATTCATGTTTTTAGAATTGAAATATAAAGTAAGGCTGAGTTAAATACCTTAAAAAAGTATTGCATTGTCATTATTACATTTAAGTTGGGGGATCCTGTACATAGTCCATTATCACTTTCCCAGTGCAATAGAAGAGTACATTGCATTTGTGGTAGCTGATCATGCTTGCAACAATTTGACTTTGTATACTTTGAGAAAAACCTCTGCTTCTTGATCCTTTTAGTGGCATCCAGATATTTTGATATGGTTTTTTTTTTTCCTTCCTGCAATTGAGATAATGCCTATGTTTTAGTTGGAGGAAATAATAAATATTCCCTGGAGCTGAAAGCTACTGACACATTCCCTGCTTAGTACTAACTTTAGCCTTACTAACTTCAGCCTTACAGCCTTTTAAAAAACTGCAAAATCAGAAGAATCAGTATTTAGGGCATCGTCACTATGACCATAACTCATCTTTGGGATTTTATATATAATCAATATCAACATTAACCCCTAGAGACAAGGGTTTTCCGTAAGGCAAAAAAAAAAAAAAAAAAAAAAAAAAAAAAAAAAAAAAAAAAAAAAAAAAAAAAAAAAAAAAAAAAAAAAAAAAAGATCAGACTTTTAATTGATCTTTCAGCCTCACAAATCCTCATTTCCTAAAATGCTTGGCAACATGTGGTTCTTACTCAACTATTTTAAATCAGACACATAATTTGAGGCCTAAATTAAGGACTCATTTTGGTTTTGCTCTCTGTTTTCAGAACTTGCATGTGTAACAATACTGGGCAGACATTTCAATATGTTAGGCAAAATGATTCCTATGCTTAAGTACGTGGTGGAGCCACTATAAAGCTGTTACCAGGTTCATAACCTTAGCTGGGACCTAGGTGAAGTTCATCCAGTCCTTGATCATGTCACAGTACCTCTTCTGAAAATCTCGATCAAGTAATGCAGACCTGGGGGTGGGTTTTTGGAAAGGTATGTTGAGATCTCAGCATCACGTGGAGATGTCTGAAAAAGTTTTAAATGACCTGCCTCCTACCAGGAACCTGCCATGACCCGCATGGTCAATGGTGCAACTTGGCCACCTTCGACTGACCCACATAAATGAGCACATTCAAGTAGGAGCTGTCTTGAGCAACCCTCAAAGAGAAGGGCATGTCTCAGATCGCAGTTCCCTTTGTGTCTGGTCTAGTGGAAGCATCTCCCTTCATCTGTGGTTAGCATAAGAGTGTTCAATTAAATGCTGAAGGTCTTTCATCAGAGAAATCCAACAACAGCAAGGTGAGGGTGGAAAAGAGAATCACTCTTCCTTTTAAACAGCACTGGAGACAGAGAAGCCTCTCTCCCTCTCTGATACCACACTTGACTGGTCAGAAAGCTCACTGATTTAGATATGAGTCTTGCAGCCTTTAGCTGTGCTTTCCAAGTGCTCTAGAAAAACAAGTATGTAGGCTTAAAGGCAGTGAATTTACTTAGTATAGGTGTAAAGGACAAATTTACTGCTTCTCCAAGCTTCCTGTAGCTTTCCAACCACTTCAGCCTGACGGCGGGGTGGGTGTCAGTACTTTCATCTTCCTTGTCTGGGAGTTTGTGTGAGGGCGCTGACGTGGCAGTGAAGCCCTTTGAGAGGAGGTTGCCAGGGACCAGTGTCGGGAACCAGCAGCCCTAGGTAAGTGATTACAGCTGCAGTGTCTGACCCTGTCCTCTGCGGATTTATTATAAGAAACATAATCTCCCTGATTGTGATCTAACACCAGCTGAGGCGGTCAAACAGGCTGACAGGTTGACTCCCTTGGAGCCAGAAGGCTATTCTGCCCCAGACCCAAGCTGGGCTAAGGTGAATTTCATGCAAGCTAACAGTACAGAACAGAGATCAGGGATCTGGCAGAGGAACAGGTAGAAATAAACCTGCTGGTAACCGCAGAGCGATGCTGATGGTGGGCAGCCAGCTGTGAGCTGATCTGAAGCGTGTAAAAAGTGAGAAACTGGGAGACGGGCAGGAAAGCAGCATTTCTCTTTGTCTGCTGGGTTTCAGTACAGTATAAGAAATCTTCCTCAAATAAAAAGTACTGATTTGAATTTGCAAATCCAACTTTAAATTAAAGTAGGGCTGTATCTGAGGCTTGCTGGAGTGAAATCCCAGTGAAACCAATGGATATATGCTCCCATTAACACAGCAGGGTTTTAGTTCTTTATTGGCTTGAATCTTATGTAGGATGGAAGGGTCTTGTTTGAAATTTCGTTCCACATAAGTGTTAATGCATTTAAGAGCAGCCTGTCTACATTTTAACTCCTTGAAGATCCTTTGAGGGTGTTTTTCTTAAGTTTCTAAAACATTCTCATTAAATTTATTAAAATGCATCTCTTAGAACATTTTCACGTATTAAAAAGGAGTATTTGTTCCTTCATACTGTCGTAATCCAAATTACATTGCTCAAAATTAATCCATTGCAGTAGGCTCTTTTGACACCAAAATTTGTCTCTTGAAATTTTTCCTTAGTGTACTTTTTCAGCTTTTTTTCCTCTTACTGTACTTGCATGTAACAACTCCTCAGTCCCTTCATGCACTGAAGACCCACAGTGACTGCTGCAGTATTTAGTGCTCCACCACTGTTCTTGCACATCCTCATGAGATCAGTAGCTGCTGTAATATGCTCTTCTGGATAGAAAACAGGAGTTTTCATACATTCTGCATGTGTTCCCAGAACAAGGGGACTGCATGACAGTGTAGGATTCTCAGAAGGACAAACTGAAAGCCCGTGACACAAGCACACCGATCGACACAGCAAAAAAGCAGGAATAAGCCCTTTTTCTTTTTCCCCATGGCCTCTCTTACTGTTTCAGCAGCCTGAGTTGGAGTCAGAGCAGCAGCTTTAGCTGAGCTTTCCTTTCTCCCAGAATTTGGTGTCCCCTTAGTCCCTTAAGCCCCAGTTGCAGGTGTATCGCACCGCTTCATTGCTGCAAGCCAGCGGGAAAGCTGCTGCTGAGGGAGCTGCCACTGCCACCGACATACAGGGAGCCTCTGGTGAAAAAGCTGGCTTATCTAGTTTTGCATCATCCACTCGCTGTCGTTGCATATTTTGGAGGAGAGAATGGAGCAGAAACCTTCGGTGTGGCTCTGATGGCCCCGTGCTTGCTCCGAGGTTGGTCCCACAGCTGCTGCTCTGGGAGCGCCTGACGCTGGAGCTTTCCCTCTACGGTCCCTCAGTCTCCAGCCTGTACCTGCTTTTCTGCTCTCTCATTTCTGTTCCAGAAACACTTGCAGCACTTTTCCCAAGGCTTTCGTAGCCTTTGTCCCCATCTCCATCATCAGTGTCACCCTTGAACATGTGATGCTGTCCTGTAGAAGGGGCCAGGCTGTGTTGCTGGCAACTGATGCCTCCTACCAGAATGTCCTCTTTAAAGGGTGGAGGGGGTGGAGAAAGGATCTCTTCCTGGGACTCTGGGAGAGATGAATGGCCTGTTAAATCTCCACATTTCTGACTCATTGTCTTGACAAGAAACAAAGCAGGCAGACACTCTTTGCTCCTTCAATGTGTGCAGAGTTAGAGAAGCGTTTCCCTCTCCTTAATCGAATCATTGGCTGCCTGGCTATGCTGGCATGGGCTTCCACACCATCTCCCTGCTATGTGAGATAACGCAATTAGAGTAAAGCTTAAACTAGTGAAAATTATGTCGAAGGCCATTTCCGCCCCTATTACCCGAGAAACAGCAGAATTTATCATTTAGGTGCATCGTTTTGCAATAGTTTTCCTCCATTTTGCAAAAGTATGAAAGCAGAACATGTCAGTAAAGATTTTCTTCTTGCCAGTGCCACTTATTATGTACTTGCTGAAGGATTTGCTTTTGTCTGAGTGAAGTCCATGAGTCTAAGGTCACAACAGAACAGCATCACATGTTTTTATTTTAATTTTAAAATTATTTTGTCTTTTTCCTATCTGCACCCCTTTTGCATTTCGTGTATATATCTGGCAAGTGAACTGTCTGGTAAACAGCTGATTTTAAGCAAACATTTATGTTTGCTTAAATAATAATCAATGAATTTTGAATTTTTTACTGCTTTTATTCATACCATGAACCTAATTTTAAAATTTAATCAAGTCAGGTAATGAAATATATTGTACTCAGTCAAAACATTAGTATGATCAATTTTATCTTTTCTTGAATTTGTAAGAACTTCAGAAATTCATGTGGAAAAGGAAACCAAGAAAGGAGCAAAAAAAATTCAAACAGTAAGAAAGCAAAAGTTATTTACTGCACTATTGACAATGAATTATGTTCCTAGGAATGAAGTGCTATTCCAAGCAAATAGGCACATGGCCTATATTGTGGTTATTTTCCTTGAAAAGTATTTAGCTGTCCTGGTAAGCAAAATCTTTATTTTTTTCTGTATTATAATATAAACAGTTTTATACTTATAAAACATTTTTGGTTGTATATTCATAAAGCTGCACACATTAAATGTGTTTTACAAACTTTAATGTAGTTATCTTCAACCATACGCTTTGCAGTATATTCTGTAAAATTTGCTTTCTTCATATCAATGTTTGAAGAAGTTGTTTTTCACTAATATAAACCAGAACAAGGATTTTTTGCACTCGCACCTGAATTTATGCTAGAAATGCTTTTCTAGTCACTTCTTCACTGTAATGGGAATTAGAATAAAAGCAGCAAGAAGACAGAAAAATAAATTTTATATTGTGAATAAGACAGAATAAAACTGATTGTGAAGTCTGATTACTGGAAATAAACCTGATATATTACTGTGTCTTTTCTTTAGTATTGAGAGAAGACAGCTGTTTTTAAATCATGAGTCCGTGTACCTTATTAAATACAATATAAACTCTTGGGAAAGAGCTGACGGAAAAATATTCTAATATTTAAAACATTTGAGACCTCTTTATTCCTATTTCATCTCTCCCTGAAAGTTTCAAAGTCTTCAGCATCTCCCATGCTTGTAGCACACTGAATCAGCCAACAAAGGGGATTGGAATCCCTTGGTCTTCCTGGCTGGTTCTCTAAATCACATTGTATGAGTCAAGCTGATCAATCCCAGTCGTTAAGTGCTAAAGACACACTTTCTTTTAAGAGCTCTCTCTTCTTTTTTGAAGATGAAAAGACACAAATGCTCTTACATGAGTATTTTTAAAAGATGTGAAATCTTAGGAATGAATCACTGTCAACTCAAACAAATTTTTACTGCAACTATGCGAGCTGTATGAAATAATATGGAATTCCAGTGGGATTTTTCACTGTGCTTCTACCAGCCTCTAAAGCTCACAGATTTGTCTTTTTAAAGCCAGAATGCACAACTACAGACATCTAATTAAGCTGAATGCTCATTAAGTTATACAGGTAACTTTGGTACACTCAAGAAACACATCAGCAAATATCATACCCGAGGTAAAAACTGTAAAGTCATTCAATTGCAGACTCACAGCTTTGGTTGGGAGAACCTCTGGCAGTCCAGTCAAGTCCCATGTGCTGCTCAAGGAGGGACCATCACCAACGCTAGGCCCAATCTGCTGTGCCTGTCTAGCTAAATCTTAGAAACTTCCAAGGATGGGGATTCCACAGCCTCTCTGGGTAACCTGCACTACATTCCCAGTGAAAAAGTTTTTCCTCATGTGCAACCTCTGTCTCCCTTGCTGTGATGTGTGGCCCCTTGTGATACTATTTGCCACTACAGAGGAGTTGTTGGCTTTGTCACCTTTGCAACACCCCTTCAAGTAGCTATTCAGGTTGCTATTGCAGCGTCTCCTCTTTGCCCAGCTCCTGCAGCCCCATCTCATGGTGCTCTCGGCCCCTTGGCAGCCCTCCCCTGCCTTGCCCCTTTCTCAGCCCTCTTAAACTGGGGAGCTCCAAACTGGACCCCAGTGCTGAGAAGACAGGCAAGCAGCTTTCCTTGATCTTCTGGCCACAGTCTTCATAAAGGAGTCCATCATGCAGTTTGCCTTATATACGATGAGAATAATAAAATGTTGCACATTGTAAGAAAATGATTCTTACTTTAAAATGTTGGGAAACAATGGCATATGAGCAGGCTTCAGAAAGTGACCTTGGGGTTAAAGCAGGTCCTTTTGATGAAAATATCAGCTGCAAGCCGAGTAGCAGTAAAAGAACGAAGCAAATACCATGCCAGAGGAATGATCAGAAAAGAAAACCAGAACAAAACAGAGCACAGCACTGTGCCCTTTTGTAAATTAAAAACAGTATGTGTAGTTTCAGTCCTGTTTCAGAAGGACATACTAAAAGCAGAAAAGCTACAAGGGTTGCAAAGGTAAACAAAGACTGATACCTTACTAGTCGTAGATACTAAGTAGTTTAGAATTCATCAGCCAGGAAAAGAGACAATTGAGTGGAAATGCAAAAAGAGGCTTGAAAAATTGTGAATGGCATAGACAAGGTAGACAGGGAATGTTTTTTTTTTTCTTTGTATTTTTCAAGGCAATAGCTACTAGATGTCAAATTATATTATCAGTTGGCAGCAAAAGCAAAAATAAGGGTGTTTTTCACACAATGAATAGTTAGTCAGTGGAATTTCTTACCACTGGAATTTGTGAAGGCTGGAATATTACCGGGATTAAAAAAAACAACTGGACAAATTAACAAAGGAAAATCCATTGTGGATTATTAGAAACAGTATTTCTAGCTTAGTAAATGCTAGTGTTACAGATTGCTAGAGGCTGAGAAGGTACCCTGGGAAAATATTCACAACATTCTTGCTCTCGTTTTTATATTTTTTATTAATTTGCCACTGGCCAGCGTTGGAAGTTGGACACTAGGAGCTAGCATATCCTTTGGTGACCCAGTACAGCTGTTTGATATATAAGTTTTTTGTTCTTATGAAAATCATATTTACAATATTCATGCTTTTCTTCTCCTGCATTTAATTAAATCCAAAAGACTATGATACATGGTTTTCTAAATCCTCCACAGAAAGAGCACTTTTGTCCTGTTAACACCAGTCCACCTCATAAATCCAGTGGTGTGAATGGGAAGATGTGAGCTGACTTTATTATAAAGTCCAATGGGGGTACGCTAAGTGAGAAACAGGCAATTTGGAATAGGAATTCACTACACTGTCAAATATTTGTCATATCTTAATCCTCCTGAAACCTCTCCTGCAGGGTAGTAAAAAAAAAAAAAAAAGCTCTCTAACCTTTTTGCTATATTATGAGTATTGTTGTTCCCAATCAGCAAAAGTTTCCCCATCCATGTACAGACTTTTATCTTATGAGCTCTGTTAATTTAGAGGAAGGGCTTCAGAATAGTTGGTGGCAGCTTTTCTGGGGCTGAAAAAGATTTTTTGGGGACACTGTGTTTCTGATACGGAAAATGACAGTGTTCTTCCTAAGGTCAGTACCTGCTTCAATTTTTACATCAGCTATAGTCCCCTTCAGCACTATGAAAGGGATTTCTTTTGTGCTATCAATACAATGGCAAGACAGTTTTTCCTTTGCTTTTCAGTGAAAACTTCTAAATAAAAGTAGCAGAGCCAATTTAAAAAGGCAACTTGAAGACATTATAAGCTTTCAATTAACTTAAGCATATGAAGCCATGCTCTTAGAGCATACTAAACAAAAGCTGAATCAGGATTTACAGTCCCACAGCTTTTTCCTCTTTGTGGCCGGGATCAAAAGCCATTGAAGTTCTTGAGGAACTTTCTATTTGATGTCAAAGGGCTTTGTATCCAAACTAATTGTGGGACGAAATTAATCCATGTAGCAATTGTGAAATGCACTTTTATCCCATTTTGTAGCTTCTGGCATGTGTGGGGGTGTTCATGGTTCTTGCCCTCCCATGGGCATACTTTTCCTGCAGGTGCTTTAACCTTTTTGCTAATGTGAGCAACTTATTTCCATGCATTTGGCTTCCAAGGCAGCCGGGAGCTACGGTGAGTTTGTGCCTTCCTGGTGCCAGCACTGAGCATCATGTCACCGCTGGCGGTGCCGCTGAACGGGGGTGTTTGTCCAGAGACACCTAGAAGGGCCCGCCGGTGCTCTTGTCCCTCCCTTGACAGACTGTAGTTATAGCCATCTCTAATGTCCTCAAGGGTTGTTAATATGGATGGGTCAGTTGTCCTTCTACAGCTTTTACTGGCTCATCAGGTAGCAGCCTGTTTTCAGGTCTTGCCCTCCCCACCGAATAAGCCCACACGTGTGCTTGCGGTTAGCGTGCAGCACAGACTTTGGAACAGTGTTAGACTTTAAAGAAATAAACAGACAGCACCTTATCCATAACTACTTCAAGAACAGACATTTTGTTTTTAAAAGGCAATCTCATAACTACCATTTAAAAAGAAAAAGAAAACCCCCAGAAAGGAGCAAAAAAAGGCATTATTAAGCTTTGCATTTCAGCTGTGCAAAGCTGAGCCCGTCATATAGAAGGCCTGTAGTGTAGTAATATTATATTGCTGCTGATGGTTAAATATTTTCCACGTCCACACATTCAATATCACTTTTTAAAACTCTCCTCTAATACTTTGGATTGGAAAGAAGAAAGAAAATATATTCCAGCTTTTTACACCTCTTTGGCAAAGGCTATAAATCACTTTCTCTTTGGGGACAAATATGTAATCTCCTATATAATCTCTGACCTTAATAAGAAGGCAGAACTACCGAAAGCAATTTCTCTCGTTATAAAACTGTGAATACATAACCAGTTTTAGAGAACCTGGTGACTCTTGATAGGAGTATCTGAAGAAAGGCAGAATTCTCAGAGAGACAATGAATTTCTATTACTAGGCACATGAGGAAACTGCTTTGAATGTTTTCAGAGATAAATTAGTAGGATAAGGAATTAGTATATTTGGAATCCTGTGCATTTCCTACCAACTACTGACTTCCTAAGAAGAAAATATATTTCTGTACTATACAGCTGGCAAAATCGTGGTCAGGTTTTGCAGTGCAAATCCATACCTTAATTCTGTCTAAGATGCCCCCTTCAGAGAAGAAGTGAAAGAGGAGAAAGTTTCCAAACCTGGACATATATTAAAGGAGCTCAGGAACAGTAGGTTCATACTCACAGCGGAGCCCTGAGTTCAAAGTAAGCACAAAGACTCTCAGTGTGCCATACCCACTGCATCCCTCTGAAACATGAATTAGTAAACTGTGTTGCACAGTGCCAGCTGTGACATAGGAGGAAATAATAACTGTATTCTTGGTAATGCTGTTTTTTTTCATGCAAATAAAAACTTTGAATCTTGGGTTTATTTTCTAGTCTAATTCCATATTACTGCAATCCACATTCACAATGCAAAGCTGTAGTAATTCAAGCTAGATACTGCATAAATCTGATTTTTTATTGTTGTTTTTTTTTTTTTTCCAGTCTGAAAATTCCTGATCCTCCTTTGCTTTCTCTATTAGTAGCAAATTCCCAAGGTCTGAGGCTTTCATATGATACCATTCAGTATTCTTTACTTAACATAAAAGCTCCCAGAATAAAAAAGATTTGCCACTCGATGATGCACTGTGAAACCTCTTCAGAAGCAACTTCAAATGGAGATCCATTAAGTTTGATTAATCATTCACTTGTGTCACTGCAATTTAAGCAGGGTTTATTTAAATTTACGGTAAGTCTAAGCAAGAGGAAAAGTTGGCCAACATGGGCCATTAAAGATCACGGTGCTCAAAGCAATGTCAACTTCAAAGTGGGCTTTCTCCCCAGAGCCCACTCACGGTCATGTAGTGGTGCAGACAAAATGAAGTTCTGCCCCATGGTGATGGTGTTAGTGACCTTGTCCTTCACCTCTGCGGGCAGCACCCTTCAGGGCAAGAGGAGAATTTCAGGGGGCGGTAGGTGACAACTATAAAGTGGCAGAGCATGGAGGTGGGCTGGACTCACAGAGCTCCAGGGAGGGAGAAGGTCTGCGTGCCTCCCTCTCTATGTGTTACCTTCTCCACTGAGTGGGCATCTCCTCCCAGCCCTTGGCAGCATGCATTTCATCCGCCCCACTGCAAGGTGATGGCAGGGCTTGGAGCTGCCCTTCATCCTTTCCCAAACCAGCCCTACACCCAGGGAGGGTGACAGCAGAGGTTGTGCAGGCAGCAGGGACCCTGCCCTGCTCAGGCTTTTGGATTTGCTCAGCAGCCACCAACTCCATCTACTTCTGTTTGCAATTATAAAGACTTTCTGCTCTGAAACTGTCTATTTCATACCTAAATGGCTCTAATCTTTTTTTTTTTTTTTTGCAAGAATAACTGTAATTGCAATGCTTTTCTTGGATTCATCTACAGTATCATTATCTAGAGCAAAAGACTGGTTTCAGCAAACATAAGTGTTAAAAAAGATTGTGAGCTTGGAGTGGAATTCATGTGAAAATGTGAATATGATAGAAGCAGCAGATGATTTGATTTTCCTTTCATGAGTCTGGCCAGATTCTTGTTTCACTTGTGATGATGCTGACTCCTGGGCTTCAAATATTTCTTGCTTATAACTGAAGCAAGTTTTCCCCAGGAGAAGGACACCTAAGAAAGATAGATACATTGGGTTTGGTAGAATTGTAAGAGGAAGAGTGAAAGATTTGGTAAATTCAGCCTCGAAGTCTGAAAGGCAATTATATCCCGCTGCTTTGCACAGCAGGAAATCAAAGCTTTATAATATAATTTATATAGCAATTCATATATATCAAAGCTTTGTATATAATTTATAACATTACATCAATCAAATCCCGAGAATTTGCTTATGTACACTTTTCAAGTACTGTGGGCTAAATCCCTCCCACATAAAAGTTGAAAGATGATAAAGCTGTGGTCATAATTTAAAAACCAAATGCATGTTTACATTTCATAACAGCTAAATTCAGTTTTGCATCACATATCTAACTTCCTTTTTCTAGGTAACTCATTCATAACATCAAATGGTAGTATCAGTTTAAAACTAACAAATATATTAAAGCTGTTAAGGTAGGGGTTGATAGTGAAGAAAAAATTTACATATTTGTAAACACAAATTATGTATTTAACACATTGCACTCTTAAAATCAGTGAAATAATCAAAGCATAGGACAAGAAGGACAACAACGACAAGGAAAAAAATGTATTTTTTATTCTCATTTTTAATTCACATTGGCAATCTGTCTTTTAACAGGTGTCAGCATGAAATTGATGGGAAACATGTAGCGTAGGTGAATGTCATTCAGATCCTGCAGAGGAAGCTCCTGGATGATATCTTAGACAACGCCGCAATCTTTGGTCTTTATTTCAAGTCTTATACTGCGGCACAAAAAAATCCCGTATGTTTCGTGACAATAGTTGCTGGTGTGTTATAGATGCCAGTCTGCCATGCCTAGAAAGCTCCCAGCTGGCTCTTGTCTGAATTGGCTCTCCAAAAGAAACAGCGGTTGTTCTCAGAGACAAAACTGTTCCTTGTTATGTGTAACAGTGTAGGTTGCCTTTAGTGCTTAAAGACATTGGTATAATGTTTTAGATGTCTCACGAAGGCTCACATCATCCAGACCAATGCTGAGTTGCACACAACAGCCAGAAATAACTGTAATTAGAAACACAATTAAGCAGTAAAAATTGAATATGCTCTTCTCAACATGTCAACTTTTTTAATCAGAGCAATTTTTTTGGGTGGTTAGCGAGAATGACCTTCTTTCAGCTGGTACCTGCTTTCTCAATATGTAATGAATCTACTTAAATCTGTCTGTGATTTGATGTGAATCCAGAATACTTCAGTTTCCATCCTCTACTGCTGTGTTGTCACTATGCTCTTAAATTGATGCTGTGATCCATCAAAACAGTGGGTGTATTTCACTGGAAAATAATGTGACTAAACATGAATAAGCATAGAGTTTGTAAAAGTAGTTGTGGATCTTTCATGATGAAGGTGCTATGTTGTAAGTAATATACTTGCTGGTTGGATAAACACTACTTTTTTATTTGACCAGCTGAGAGGTACAGCTCAGTTGACTAGAGCATGTACATAACAGAATACATGTCTGGAGATTACCCAAACTGATATGAGACTAGATACTTTAATTTGAAATTTTTTTCTAACCTTAAATTAAAAAGGGAAGGAGGATATTTAGAATCCCTATCTGAATACACACGTAGAAACTCATATGCATCCTACTATTCAGTTTAGTCAATGTTTCTTCTGACTAATGTGGCCTTTTCAGTATTCTTTTGGAAAAAAATAAAAAGACTGGAAGTTCATATTTTATTGCTTTAGCTTGAATTCCCATGTTTGAAAAGATTGATCACATAAGGCAAACAGCCAGTGCTAGACTGCAATATAGAATGGCCTTTTCCTTTGCCAAAATGCTGATTAAATGAGTTCTGACCTATATTGTTTTTTACATCAGTGCCCTTTCACATACACAAAAAAATGGAAATAGAGATAATTAACCTCAATGAAGTGTGACTTAAATGAGGGACGAGATTTTTATAGGTTGCTAAGTGAAATATTCTTTTCTTCTTAAAATCCCTGTGGCTGCTTCTGTGCATTGTGCTGTACACCCAAAGGTTCAGGCTAGAGGTTAGATTAAAAGAGATATGCTTCTTTCAGAGACAAAGCAGGTAAATGTGTAAATATGTTACTCAGTAGCTTCAGATTTATGTTTAAAAAACAGGTGCTTCAGGTCAATGAGGTTAACCTTTCCTGCATCATTAACCTCTAAGCGCACTAACTGCAGAAGTGCTCAAATTAAGTCACCATAGCCAATTTCTTACAGAATTGAGAGAGGATGGAATCTGACCCCAGAACACAATTTACGAATCATCCTTTTTATTATATTAAGAAAAAAAGAAAACTGTACCTGACCCCCACAAAATTTGTTTCGGGGCATTACAATTTGAAAATGAATTTCGTGGCATGGGTTCAACATCCAATATTTATGTTTGGCTGATGAAAGCAGCATCTGTGAACAATCAAATCCAAATAATAAATATCAGGTTTCTCTATTGTGTTGTTGGGGAAGAAACAGTTTAGTGTAGCCACTTTTGCAGCTGGCCTTTTGTCAGTATATTTTAAATGACATGGTTGTGAGGAATGAATTAGTCAATCAGTTTAATAGAGTTGGCTGTTGCAGGAAAAAGATATGCACCGAAAAGTGTACTCCTATAAAACAATACTTAGGAATTTTCAGTCTGTTGGAAAAGGTAGAAAAAAAATCCTAAAATTTACTGGGAGACAAATTGATGATTTTTGATCATCAAAGTAATAGACGACGTTAGGATCATGACCATTATCACAATTATGACCATGGTGAAGTTTGCAGTTCAACCAAGGATCAACATTTGTAGCTATATGTGAGTGTGTGTCCCAACATCTGGGAAACCTAATCTGGGGAGAAATCTTTCTTCCTATCTGGTTGGGACACCAAGTGTCAACAGTCAACCAAGTTTTAATGCAAAAGGCAAAGCTACCTCTTTGTATATTGCAAATAGAAAAATGAGATACTGTCAGGAGGTTTAGAGTGAAGTTTATAGAGAGGACAGCTATCTTTTTTTTTTGTTTGTTTTTGTTTTGTTTTTTTTTTTTTTTCCCTTAATGATATCCTTTTCCATTTGAAACAGCAAACTGGAAAGTTTTCTTGTGTTACGTGGTGATCCACAAATACCTTCAACAAAGCAAAATAACTGAGCTGCCAAAGATTAAAGAGAAGTAAGTGTATCAAGACACGTACATATCAGTGTTCTTGTTCTGGTCTTTTTTGATTTCCCTTTACCATCAGGGAAACTTGAGAGTTTTTTCCTGGAAAAACACATTTAACACATTTTACATATTTAACACATTTTAGAGAAACACAATTCAGATTGTGATGATTTTAGACTCTACGCTAAATATCGTGATTTGTAAATATGGGTATGTTTATTAGATACAACTGCATGCAGTTTCTCAGTAAGTCTTAAAAAAAATATTTCATAACACCTAATGTTATCCTGGTCATTGCGTATCAAGAAGTTTGTAGAGTGTCTGCAGTTTCTTGTAGCTGAAGGAGTATTTCCATTGAAGCCACCAGTTCCTTACTCTTTATGGTCCTAGTTGCTGCCAGCCAATTTTAATGAAGCTGAAGAAGATTTAGGTATGGTTGATTTTCTATCTGTGTCTGTTGGTCCCCCTTACATACCAGTCTGCATAGGTAGGATGGTTATGCACATGTGACAGAAGTGCCTCATACACATCAGGTGGAGTGACACATTTCCCTTTGTAGAAAGACACATCTCCTTCCTTCTGCTGTGTGGGTTCAAAACCCAGGTGGGCCAAAGTGATTTTAGGTCTGGTCAGCATGCCACCACAACTACCGCTGCTCTGTACATCATCACTCTCTATTGCTAAAGGTGACTTTTCTAAGGCTTACTTATTTGAACACTACTGCAATGTCAAAACCCATGTTAAACAATTCTAATCCTTTTGACTTCTTATAGTTTTATCTTGTTTAAAGAGCAGCTGATGGTACTACTTTTGCAAATCAGAGGACTTCTAAACAACCTCCAGAAGGAGATAAATATATTCAACAGGTAAAGTCCCTTGATTCTCTTTTCCTGACTTGTCTGGAAAAAAAAATAGTGTGGGAACGCAATCTGGATTCACCTCCCGCAAGGACAGTAGCCCTCTCTGCTCCACTTATTGAAAGTGAGCTCTGAGCTCACCAAGCAGGATCTACCTTAAACAGATTTGGGAGGGAGAATCTGGTCTGAATCCAACAATGTTTCATGGGCAAGTTATTAAGACATATTGTTTGATCAACATCTGCTAGTGCAGATGTTGATGCTAAAAGCGGAAGGTTCTTACTGTTGCCTGTGAGTTTTGTTTGGCTCGTCTTTAGTCCACCAGCTGAATTTTATTCAGTCTGTATACAGTATGGCATATATCATGTAGCTTCATCTTTCAAATTGGTCTTACTAAGCACTAAAGCTTGAAAATCAAGGAACCTCTCTAAACGTAGTGGCATTATCAACCAGTAGATATTGCACTGAATAACCTTTTGACAAATACTAAATATTAGCATGTTTCACATGTTTAAATAGTCAAAAACTGTTAAGTCAGAAAAAAACAGCTAGCTGTGTTCATCAGATCTTACTTGGGTAACAGGAATGACAATCTGGACAATTATCTGGAATAATTCATAGAAAGTATGAATTCGTACAAAGTGTGAATTATTGTTGAAATTGGGGAAATGCTTACTTTGCTGTCACAAAAATTGCTCCTCAAAAATCACTGTCTGCCGCTGTATTTTCCACTCACATAGCCGGAAATTATTTCATGTCTCATTCCAATATAATGAGCAAAGGTGGTGACAGAAGCAGCTTAGGACGATGAACAAGCCTGTTAGACGCTTTCTGAACTATGAAACAGGGAAAAATTAGCAGAGACTGAACAATGAAGCCAGGAGAAGAGAGGCATCCAGCTCAGAGATGGACAAGGTTTTACAAGGGTGGATTTTTTTTTTTTTTTTTAATGATATAAGGCAAACTGAAACACCTAAATTAAAAGGAGACTACAGCTAAAGAAGAAAAAACTTATTTTAAAAAAAGATACAGATGAAGCAGCAGGAGTCTGTGGAAATGGATAAAACCTATATCATAGACAGGAGAAGGAAATTCTTGAAATTATATGAACAAAAATGTAGGTCCAGAAATGTGTTGCTGCATGAGAGGCATTGTGTTGACAGGTAAAGAGACATTTTAGAGTTCTTAAGGGGACACCATTGCATGGACGAAGTAATGTTATATCAACATCATTAGCTTTTTGATCCAAACTTGAAAGGTCATTAAACGTCTAAGATTAGTTACACAAGATTTACTGTCTATGAAGCAGAAAATCAGTTGAGACAGAAACAAAGCTTAGGAATCAAAATACACTTTTATCAGATCCCCTTATTTCCCTAAGTCTAGACCGGTATGTTCCTAAAAAATGCAATTTGAGTGAGCTATTTAATTTTAAGTTAAACAAAGAGCTGTGTTTCCATGTTCCACAAAATCCATTCAACTCACAACTGCAGAATTTCTCTCCTTTCTATCCAGTTATAATACTAATTAGACACTTAACCTTGTTAATCTTTAATCAAGAAAATGAATGCTACTTTTAAACTCTTATTCAAGTCTCATACTTTAGCACAACAACAATAATTCCTTTCATGTATGAGGACTTTAATGTTGCATCCAGCTGCTCTACTAATGTAACAGCTATGCAGTACTGACGGGTTATTACCATTCTTTTTATGTAATTTATGTGGTAGTAGAGATGACCAAAATAGCTCATCTAAAGTATCCAACTAATTTAATAAATTTTGTCACCTATTTGAGATAAGGACCTAGTATTTTCCATCGCTTCTCTTTACTGGAATTTATTTTGCTGTGTGTATGCTGCCCTTGCTAATGGATCCCGATAGGATATTTGTTTGTTTGTTAGTTTGTTGGTTTTTTTTTTTTTTCTTTTTTCATTCTGCGAACAGCAAATGACCAAAATCAGGTGAACTGCTGCCAAGATTCCCCAGGTCACGCGTACCTAGTATGTGCAACTGTGTATGGGTGGTATTCATTTCACCTGACTTTTACATGGCAAATGTTACTGGGCCAGTATGAGAGATGTTGATAGGCTCTTTCTGTAATGGTGGTGAGGGATAAGCACCTCCAGAAAGCAGGGGACTAAACCTGTGGGATAAATAAAGTTCTCCCTCTCAGAGATGGACTACATATTGGGCTTAGACCACACACTTGCCTTGCAGTTGGCTCTTTATGTTTGACTGTTAAGTGTTTGATGTAGAGAAGGAGGCACATGGTGATAACCATGTAGGGATTCGCTCTTGAGAATTGGCCAAAGCTATGTCTCAGTTATATGACTCTAACCAGTAAGTTTCCAGTAAGTTGTACACATACCAGGGTCACACAAGTCTCTTCTCAATCTCACTATGCACACCTTGTCACAGAAAGTTTCAGCTCTGGGGTCATGACTTAAAGGACCTGGGAATGGTTTACATCAACAAGGTAGTAGCGCAGTAGCGGCTATGGGCAAAATATACTAAATAATAATTGTATTTTCTCTAATAGAAATAATTTATAGATATAAAAATCCATTTAAGTGATGCTGTACACTGAAAGGCAAATCCAGGCATGTATCCAGGCATATAGTTTTCTTCTACAAGTAAATGTCCCAGCTGTCAATTACAATTTTGCACTAAAAAAGTGGTCTTAAAGATGTGTGGTGTATTCTTGGTGATCAACTGTTTGCTACCATGGTATTCTAAGCATGTAAATGAAGAAGGATCTAAAGTGAGGAGTAATAACTTTAATCAAGCCAATAAAATAACAAACAAGCTTTCGGGTATAGAAACCATCTTTCAAACACATTTTTTTTGCCTTTGTCTTTTAGAAGGAGGATGGCTTTCTTGTAAAAGTACAAAAATGTATTTTTCTGCTGAGAAGCAAACAAGGCATTTTCATTGAGACGAATTTAATTAGGTAGAATAAAATGACTCTTCTTTTCCAAAATTTACTTTTGAGATATAATTGTTTCTTTGTCATTATTATTTCTATATTTCTCAGTGGAGGAACAAACAGGAAACAGTTTGTAGAAAATCATATCGTTAACAGCCTTAATAAGCATGGGTCGTGAGGGTTTTTTTTTTGTGTTCCTCTTTTAAATTATTTTTTATTTTAGCACTTTATACTAGAGTTCTTCGCTCATATCTGGTCTCCTGAAATATTCATTATAAATCCTGTGTTTCATGACAATCTCTTGCTGTTTTAAATTGAAAATGCATTATTCTCAGCTGTTTCTCAAAGCTACAAAAAATGTTTGCCACAAAAATTTGCCAGTTAAGTAATTAACAAATATTTTCAAAATAGCAGTATAGAATAACTTCCATTTATTCATGACATATTGAGTGAAGTGCATCGATGATAGAATCTTAGAATGGTTAGAGTTGGAAGGGACCTAGTTGGATCATGGCAGGGGGGTTGGAACTAGATGATCTTTAAGGTTCCTTCCAACCTAAACCATTCTATGATTGAGATCTCCAAGCTGAAGACATGCACATTGGCAATTGGGATTGTTCAGCCTGGAGAAGACAAGGCTCCGGGGAGACCTTATAGCAGCCTTCCAGTACCTAAAAAGGCCTACAGGAGAGCTGGGGAAGGACTTCTTACAAGGGTATGTAGTGATAGAATGAGGGGCTTCAAGCTGGAAGAAGGTAGATTCAGATTAAATATTAGGAAGAAATTTTTCACTTTGAGGGTGGTGAGGCACTGCAACAGGTTTCTAAATCAGTTTTCTAATTTAAGTCAAGTATTTGTTAAATCAGAGAAAAGTTATAGAATCCCAGAATGGTTTGGGTTGGAAGGGACCTTGAAGCCCCCTCTCGTTCGAGCCCCCCTGCCATGGGCAGGGACACCTCCCACTAGACCAGGTTGCTCAAAGCCCCAGCCAGCCTGGCCTTGATCACCCCCAGCGATGGGGCATTGACAAGTTCTCTGGGCAACCTGTTCCAGTGCCTCACCAGCCTTAGAGTAAAGAATTTCTTCCTAATATCTAATCTAAATCTACTCTCTTTCAATTTGAAACCGTTACCCCTTGTCCCATCACTACATTCCCTGATAAAGGGTCCCTCTCCATCTTTCCTGTAGGACCCCTTTAAGTACTGGAACGGTGCTGTAGAGTCTTCCTGGAGCCCTCTTTTCTCCAGGCTGAACAACCCTAACTCTCAGCCTGTCTTCATAGGAGAGATGCTCAAGCCCTCTGATCATCTTCATGGCCCTCCTCTGGACAGGCTTCAACAGGTCGACGTCCTTCTCATGTTGGGTGCCCCAGAGCTGGATGCAGTACTCCAGGTGGGCTCTCACAAGAGTGGAGTAGAGTGGCAGAATCACCTCCCTCAACCTGCTGGCCACACTTCTTTTGATGCTGCCCAGGATACGGTTGGCCTTCTGGGATGCAAGCACACACATTGCCGGCTCATGTTGAGCTTCGCATCAAGCAACACCCCCCAAGTCCTTCTCCATAGGCGTGCTCTCAATTCGTTCTTTGCCCAGCCTGTATCTGTGCTTGGGATTGCCCCGACCCATGTGCAGCACCTTCCACTTGGCCTCGTTGAATTTCATGAGGTTTGCACAGACCCACCTCTCAAGCCTGTCCAGGTCCCTCTGGATGGTATTGCTTCCCTCCAGCCTGTCAACTGCACCACACAGCTTGTTGTCATTGTTAAACTTGCTGAGGGTGCACTCAATCCCACTGTCCATGTCGCCAGCAAAGATGTGAAACAGTACCGGTCCCAGTAGCAACCCCTGAGGAATGCCACTCGTCACTGGTCACCACTTGGACATTGAACTGTTGACCTCAACTCTCTGGCCATCCAGCCAATTCCTTATCCACCGAGTGGTCCATCTGTCAAATCCATGTCTCCCCAATTTAGAGACAAGGATATCATGTGGGACAGTGTCAAATGCTTTACACAAGTCCAGGTAGATGTTGTCAGTTGCTCTTCCCTTATCCATCAACACTGTAACGCCATCGTACAAGGCCACCAAATTTGTCAGACATGATTTGCCTTTAGTGAAGCCATGTTAGCTGTCACCAGTCACCTCCTTATTTTCCATGGGTGTAAGCATAGTTTCCAGGAGGATCTACTCCATAATCTTGCTGGGAAAAGAGGTGAGATAGACTGGCCTGTAGTTTCCCAGGTCTTCCTTTTTTCCCTTTTTAAAAATGGGGGTTAAGTTTCCCCTTTTCCAGTCAGTGGGAGCTTCACTGGACTGCCATGACTTCTCAAATATGGTGGATAGTGGCTTTTTTACTTTCTTTCGCCCCTTCCCCTCGGCGACTTGGGTGGTGTGGCTATAGCACTTGTTGGTGAAGATCGAGGCAAAAAAGTTACTGAGTATCTCAAGCCTTCTCCATGTCCCAGGTGACCAGGTCTCTCGTTTCCTTCCAGAGAGGGCTCACATTTTCGCTAGTCTTCCTTTTGTCACTGACATATCTGTAGAAGCTTTTCTTGTTGCCTCTGATGCCCCTGGCCAGGTTGAACTATCTGGGCTTTAGATTTCCTAACCTGATCCCTGGCTGCTTGGACAATTTCTCTGTGTTCCTCCCAAGCTACCTGTGCTTGCTTCCATCCTTTGTAGGCTTCCTTTCTCTGTTTGAGATTGTCCATTGTTCATCCATGCAGGCCTCTTGGTGTTTTGCCTCTTTGTTGGAATGCATCACTCCTGAGCTTGGAGGAGGTGACCCTTGAATATTTACCAGCTTTCTTGGTCCCCTCTTCCCTCCAGGGCTTTATCCCATGGTACTCTGCCAATCAGATCCCTGAAGAAGCCAAAGTCTGCTCTCCTGAAGGCCGGGGTAGTGAGCTTACTATGAGCCCTCCTCGCCACCGTAACCATCTCGACATAGGTTAATGTATATGCAATGAAAATAAGCCATGGTATTTTGTCTGTCAGTTTTCTTCTCCTGGTACCTCAAGTGCTCTGGAATCTGGCAAGAGGTTTTGCATTTTAAGGTAGTTTGCTTCCTCTGATTTATATTTACCATCTCCACCTCTGAAAAAGCCAGCAGTATTCCCGTTCCCCATGTTATTAATGAACACAGAGGAAAATTCCTATTTATTATCTCTGACTAATGCTATTTTACAGCTTTCAAAGATCCTCTATATCCTGTCATTTTGTCCATGGAAAATCTGGGGGTTTTGCATTATCAGGCTTGGCTCCCATCTAGCGAGGCATTCATGACTTAAAAGTATGCCACATCACTTGATAAAGAGGAGATAATGAAGTGTAATCAGCTTTTGCAATAAATGGCAAACCTCCCAATGACTGGCAGGGTTTGTATTTAGTACTGCTATATTTTTTCATGAGCTCAGTTTGCAAAAGCATCATGCAGCTTTTGTTTCTAATCCGGCTCTGCGTGAAGCGTTCTTGCAGGCCAAGTTCAGCCCTCTGGGCACCACTGCTCTCAGCCTTAGTTGTCCTCTTCAGGATTTTAACTTCAGTTATTCCTTGGTAAAAAAAACTTCATATCCACTCTTCTGCACTTTTGTATCTCTTCTTTTCTCCTGAAACTTGATTTGGTCTTTGCCATTTAAAGGCTCCTTTTGCCAAGAATTGACTTGTTCTTTCAAGAGTATTAAAAAAGGCCAGAACAACATTCTGCTTTATAAAGGAAAGGAAACTCTTTATAAGAAAGATCTTGGATTTTTCAGACTGTCTGGATGAAATTGCAAATTCTGCTGTCCCATGTTTGATCTCCAGTGAACTCCCTTTTATTGATTTAAGCAAGATATCTGTGTCTGCAGTCAGTGCTGTCAGGAGAGGTTGATCCCAGCAGCGATGGCCCAGAAAGTGGTGCCCCACACACAAAGCTTGTTGCTGGGCAACTCATTAGTGTGTGCAGAAAGAGCTTTGTCATGGGTACACCAAGTCTGAATTCTCCCTAAATCTACTGACAGCAACTCCAGATTACTGGCTACTGGTATCTCCACTGGCTGATGGTGGTTTCCAGTAGTTTCTCAATCTCTTTGATGCTGTGAGGTCCAGCACTGGTACCCTCACACTTTTGCTGGCTGTGGAGTGACCAGAAATCAAGTACTGTGTCAGAGCCCCTAGGACTACTGCCATGGTCACGGTGGCCAAAGTAAATAGTCCCAGCATCCTTCAAATGCAGAAAAACTGCCATGTCCCACTTTTCTCTGTTTGGTATGAACTTCTTCATTTGGCTCTATGCCAACCGTAGCCCCTGCATGCTCTATCATTTTTATCCAAGGGACATTCCTCCTATTCCCAGTCTTCAATAGGGGACCTACAACTCTCCTCAGTCCTCTTTCTGGGTAGATGGAAACCCTCTTGGAGAAGTGCTGTCCCTACCCTTTCTGCCTTCTCTGCCGGTATGCTCATCAAGTCACAGAGCCCACATTTTCCCCATGCCTGTGATGTGACTTGTCCTTCAGATCCATCCGAGTGGCCATCATGGAGAAAGACCAGAAGAATGGAACCTGAAGTTGTGAGATAGACATGCCCAGTGTGACCTTTGCATTATGTAGTGGCAAAGGATTACAGTTTTAAGGGTTCTAGCTGTTATAACTTGGTCAAGTTTGGGCAACTTTGGTCACAATAAGCTAGATGAGTTAAAGTAGCCGTGGAAATTAGAAGTTAATAACAACTGAAATGTAGACACTATTCCAAAAGATTTGTGGCACAGAACAGTTATAAAGGAAAAAAATAAACAAAATAGTTGCACTACAAGTTACCTCTGAAAAAAAGTTAGAAAAAATACTCTAAAATATTATTTTCAAAATTTTAAGACCATTATGGCACATGTAGTCTTTTGTTTTATTCAGTTAGCAAGCCAATGCTTGCTTGCCTAATTAACTGGCTTCAGTTAAAGCTACTGAGGAGGGTGATTCTCTGTTGATTCTCGTTTCCCAAATAATTCCACAACTCTCAAAAAATACGTATCAAGTTTTACTTTCTTTTGAGTAATGAATGAAAAAGAATTATAATTAGCAGTAATATTATGGTCCCATGATGTGAGTTTATATAAAAACTCAGTGGTCAAGATAGCGACTATGAAAGGCTTTAATCTTTTACTATGGATGCATATGTTTTTAATACCAGGTATTAAATCATCAATATTAAATCATCAGTTCCTGGTATTAAATCATCGATACTCTTTTGCCTCAAAAGTTGAAAATAAAGTACTCAATCTGCCACTTACATAAAAGGTGTATTTCTTTCATTCAATGATTTATTCATCCTTCCAACATTCCTAAACTTGCTGTCATATTCCCTAAACATAAAATAATACTTTTTATGGTGAACATGACAAATTTAGGGCCCAGAGGTATCACTAGTGTTGTCTCCAAAAGCATTACTCATTGTCAACTTTACGGTAGCCTTAGATTTTAGTTGGAGGCCTTTTGATAGCATTTTAAGAACTAGATTGTTTTCCTCCTGGCATAAGTAATTGGTCACCTGTTTCTTCCTGGATCTCAACAATGTTGACACAAATCCAAGGTGAAGATATCGTCTTTCACACATCTTTTTTCTATGTTTCCTAACAGACCAGACAACAGATAGCAGGGGGGGTGGGGGAAGGGAATTTACATTCCTCTCTATGAATGTCACAGGAATTTGAAAGCCAAGCAGAAAACAGCAAGTAGAAAGTTTCATTTCTCAGAGTGGCCTTGGTTAGACAGGGTGGCTAAGGTGTCCTGCCTTGCTCTTGACACTCAATTGGAAGGATTACCTCTCTCCCATCTCCAGAGGCTGGTTGGGCACTTGGGTAGAATTGCAGAGACTTCTGCTTAGCTCCCCACTCTGCAAGGAGGCAGAAACATTGTAGTCTGCCCACCTATCTCCACTGCTCCCTCAGAGGAAAGTGTGCAGATAAACCATTGTCTTCCACCAGCACCCCATCATGAAAATATTTTTTAAAACGTGTTGGTTTTGATGAGGGGCCAGATGCTGACATATTTCTCTCACAGTAATGTCTTATTTTGTGATTACATGTTGACTTCAGTGGTATCCCTTGTGGAATAAGGTGCTACTTAGTTAGAACAATCATATCACATGTTAATCAAAGTTATTATCCTCAGAGACCCTTGGAAATCTTGGGAGTAGTAGCCATTGATTTTTACATTATTGTAAAAATAGTGGTGGAGGGAAGGATCTGTTTTTTCTTTTGAATCAAGCAGGACATTCCATTAGCCATTTCCTTCCTGGCATTCTTTGGCTATGTCCCAGCTGGCAGATCATAAAGGAATTTGGAGGGCCTATATCCAAGTGCAGATACTGGCCCAATCTTGACATAGTATCAAGGCCAGACCCTGGGTGAGCATCAGGCCCTGTGCTGTCCCATGCCGGAAGCCTCAGTCCCCAGGACGCACAGAATATGCACATTAGCTGGTGCTGTATGGCTTTCACAAACTGGCTCAGCATCTGAATGAATGTACTGGCCTATTATAGGATACATGATAAGAATCCTTACAGGTAGCAGACAAGACTTGTAAAATTGCCTAATTACAAGAACTCTCTTGGCATTCAAATTTTGATAAGGGCATTTATCAGGATTCAGCTCTAATATTAGGTACATTCACTACTTTATTGCCTTGGATACAGGAGGATTCTTCATTTGGATAAATGGTCTTTCATCTATGGAGGACGTATACACTACATAATTTACTGTGGCAGAAGTAATTTTATCAACTTTTGGTTTCCTTTAAAAGCCTACAGACCACTGAGTAACTTCTCAAGTCTCTCTGCAGTAAACAGCCAATATGACTTTAAAGCAAAAGGATCAACTTGCTTTCTCTTAACTTCCTCGGTATTCTTACTGGAATTTACTGTTTAATTTTTAAAAGCATTGATAATCTAATATTATTAGCTAGACATATGATAAACTATGTGATAATGACTAGTATCTATTTTGTCATAAGTCAGAGTATCGATATTCAATATTTAATAAAAGTTGCACACTTTTAACAAAACATTGTAGGTTTGCAAATGCCAGTAAATAATGAGGCAACACGGACTTTAGGATTTTACCCCACATATGCCTCATGTCTGTTTTATTGTATTGCTCAAGTAAACATGGATTAAATATTTTTTGTGAATAAACCAGACTAGAATCTAGGCCTGAGGCATTATGTTACTAATTTTCAACAAAATAAGACTTCTTCAGGAAGCTTTAGCTACTACTGAATGAAGGAGGAATACAGAAATATCAGTGTTTATATCAGAGGATATTTTAGGGTAAAATATTTGTCTCGCTAGCTTCTATTTCATAAGTTTGTTTTATTATATTCCGGTTTTAATAACACGTTTGTTTGAACAAGAATTTAAAAAGTTTTCATTGAAATACTTCTGACAAATACTGCTTTATCCAGAACTAGATTATAGAGAAGAGAATTACAATTAAACAGAATCACTTAATAGCTGATAGGTACTTTTGACACTAATTGCTAAAATGAAGTTCTGTTTAAAAGAAAGGCTGGTAAACACTGGGAAGCAAACTTCACTGTGATTTTCACGAAGAAAACCAGTTCATCCTTTTAAAGTTTATTCTTTTAGGGTCTCCATCCAACAAGACTGTTTAATCATTATGGCTACAACTGAGTGTTTCAGTATCCGCAATATAAAATAGTGAAACAAGACTTTTGTCAGTTTAATGCAGCTATTTTTATGTTACTGCTTTCACTCATAAAGTATCGTGAAGACTTAAGTTTTTATTGAAACTATTACTTAAAGTTCAATTGAAAGTCCCAGTTTCCAGAGAAAAGGCTCTTTCCCCCTCTTCTTCTCATCTCTACTCACTATCTCCCCTCTTCTTGCCTTTGCTCACTTTTACTTCTCTTTTTTAAGGCCTGCCTGTAGCTGTCAAGGTCATAGAGCAGCACTTGAAAATTGTGACCAAAGTATGCATCAAAATCTCTGAACAACCCCAAACAGAAAACAAACGCAGGATCCACATACATGCATTTATTTTTCATGGGTGTTAAGGAGGAGCTTATGAATGAATATTTTAGGTTGACCTCTTCTTGCATTCCATATTACCTTCCTTCTCTTCACATGTCCATTCAGATGTAGACTGTTTTATTTTTAACTGCTCAAAACAATATCTCACTCTCCTCTTTACTTTTGTGTCTTAATGCATCTTGTGCCATCCCATGTCGCATGCACACATAACCAGGATCTTCCTTGCTCAGTGCCTACCCAAAGGCCATGAATTAAAGCTTATCAAAAACATCCCATCTTCTACTCTGTGCTGCACTTTTCACCCAAGGAGAAAATTGCAGAGCAGACGTGTAAAAGGTGAGAAGCACATTACCTAGTCTTCTGCTGAGAGTTGCTCACATTATGGAGATTAGTGTGGTTAGGAGAAACTTTATAAAGAACAGAAGTTAGTTTTCTAATTTTCGTGCTGAGGTCTCTGTACAGTTCCTCACGCTGGAGTCCACAGTGTGCATGAGGTTGATCACTGACAGGGCTGCACGGACCTTGAAGGGAGCAGAGCTCACCCAAGGTTTGGCTGTGAGTCCTAGCTAGTTCCTCCAGAAATGTTCCACTCTTGGCTGGGAAGGTCTCTGGCCCTTTCATCCCTTTCCAGGGCCAACAACTGACAACAGCTTCTGTAATGCACACTGTGGCATCAACATCACTGAATACTTCACTGACTGCTAGCCACCGTACATGTCTTCAGCTTGGAGATCTCAATCATAGAATCATAGAATGGTTTAGGTTGGAAGGAACCTTAAAGATCATCAAGTTCCACCCCCCCTGCCATGGGCAGGGACACCTCCTACTAGACCAGGTTGCTCAAAGACCCATCCAACCTGGCCTTGAACACTTCTAAGGCTGGGGCATCTACATCTTCTCTGGGCAACCCATTTCAGTGCCTCACCACCCTCACAGTGAAAAATTTCTTCCTGATATTTAATCTAAACCTACCTTTTTCTAGTTTGAAGCCATTACCCCTCATCCTATCATTACATGTCCTTTCAAAAAGAGCCTCCCCAGCTTTCTTGTAGACCCCCTTCAGATACTGGAAGACTGCTATAGGGTCTCCCTGGAGCCTCCTTTTCTCAAGGCTGAACAACCCCAACTCTCTCAGCCTGTCCTTATAGGAGAGGTGCTCCATCCCTCTGATCATCTTTGTGGCCCTCCTCTGGACCCGCTCTAACAGCTCCATGTCCTTCTTGTGCCGAGGACTCAGTGGAGATGAACAGAGAGCAACTGTGCAGTGAGAACCTGTTGGAGGCAGAACTCACAGCCAGCATCTTGGCTGACTGCTTGTTCTGGTGAGAGCCCTAGGTGGTTGCCCACGCTACCCACAGCTCAGGGACCATGCTTGTGTCAGAAACGGGGCGACTGGGGATGTCCAAGGAAAAGCGCACATGAAACTGAGTCAGAACAGGCTTTACAGGTCAGTAAAAAGAACGAGGAATTTTGAAAAAAAATAGTTGTTTATCAGTGGAATTATTTTATGGAGATCTAATTGCTGCTTAAGGGCAAGAAGTTGTTGTCCATTGGCCTCTAGAATTTAGCAGTTGGCTATTTCTCATGCTAACTAGTAGCATTTACTTGTTCAGAACTGCAGAATCCACGAGAATATGACACAGAATCAGGCATCTCTGACAACATATGAGCAAAGTGCAGGGTCTTTTTTCAAAGCCAAGCTTCAAAGTTAAAGTAAGGATATAGGGCATTTGAGTCAATAATATAGAAATCCTTTTGTCTTTAAAGGTGAATGACAATTTCTCTTCTATTTGGGCTTTTCTGCTATAGAGTAAGCATTTTGATGGCTTTGAAGAATTTTATCTGGGGATGTTTTGTTTCTGGCACAGAGAAAAGCTTGCTTAGTCCTTGTTAGGAGGAGACTATGTGCATTTGTGTGATTTGAGTAATCCATTTCTTTATCACTTTATGGATCATTAAGATGTGATGATGAAATTTAAAATAGTCAGAGCCGATCTTTTGAAATGGATTCCAGTAGACTCAGATTTCTTACTGACTCTGTTGTAACTCATTTTTAAAGACTACCTGTAGAAGTGAGAACTTAGAGAAACAAAGCAATAAGCTAAGAACCGTGACAGTTTAACTATATTTAATCTCAATGATGTAGCACACTCATCTTGAGGGAAAAATGAATCTGCCAAATTGCAAGTGCTTCATCTATGTTCAGAACTTGAAAACATTTTACAACCTGTTTTTAAACTGTATTTCAAAATAATGCTTCTACTCTCCTTAAAGAGAAAACAGCCTTGGCAAAAGTGTAAGGGAAACCTGGAGCACTGACATTTTGAAATGACAGATTAAACTATTTCGGTGAAGGCTGGGGACATTACTGTCTTGGGCCAGTTTTATAGGATTGCAAGTGAAACTATTTTGCTTCATGTGCCTTGAAACATTCAAACCAGAAGTGTTCCTTGCAGTTATGAGGCATACTGGGGAGATTTGTAACTGGCAATTGTTTTAAGAAAGAGCTCTCCATAGAGTTCTAGTTTGTTTTCTAGAAAGCAAATCATTATACTTGGCAACTTTGCCATGCAGAAGTTTGCTATTTGAAATTCAAAAGAGACATTAATAAATTCTATCATATTTGCTATCTTGTTGGACTTAGTTTATTGTTATTTAAAATTTTGATGGGAGGATTCTGCACTGAGCAGGGCAACATGAGAAGTGCTGTGAGAAATGGGCACAGCAATAAAATCCAAAAGGGACTTTTTTATTTTTTTTAATGCACAGTATATGCTCCATTTGAAAACATACTATGTACTCAAGAGCAAGAACTAGCCCTGGTTTTCGTTCATCGGTTAAAACGTTTCTCAAACTGGAAAGTAGAAATAATATACTCTGTCTTAGGTGATAAATCATAAGCATGCGGGACAAATAGATACCAACAAATCAGTGTATCATTTATCTAAGGTATTTGGCAAATACTTATAAATGTCAAATATGTACACAGAAATCAAGGTCTGTTTGTGAATGGCATGTGAACAGAAAAGAGAGTTTGTCAATATATTCATAATTAGACCTGTTGTATTCTATAGTTGCTTGTTCTATAATTTCCTGTAAACTGCAGTCAAGTGTAGCACACAATTTGCTGAAAATAGTGCTGACCATTGGATCTTGGAAGAATATGTCATGCAGCCTAATGAAGCATAAAATAACTTTTTCTTCTATTGTTGTGTAGAGAAAACCATTATCTAGAAAGATTAGAAAAAAAAGAAACATGAAAATCCAAATCCTAAGCAACAACTCTTTGTTCGATTATTGTGAAGGGAAAAGCATGAAAAAGAAACACATGAACCCAAACTCTAACAATCTTATGAACAGTTATTGTAAACTATTACAAAAACTGAAGGCAAGTTTCAGAGAAAGTCCAAAAAACTTTGGACAATATATAAGGTACAACAGAGCAGTGAGTGTGCCCTTCCATTAAGGCTATGTATACTTATAGTTCTAAATGCATAAATAAGTTTTTCGTATGTATTTTATGGAGAATCATGGCATGACTGTATTCCTTCAGTAAATCCCAAACACCTTCAGCTTTTTCTAATGAGCACAAAAAATGTTCAGTACATTATAGAAGCAGGTCCTCAAACAGAGTTTAGGTTGCAAGCAAATTATTGAATAAAGGAGGAACCCCTGTGACATTTTCCCAGAGAAACTGCAGCATGTCTGTGAACAGTTGTTAATTTAACAGCTACATTCCCTAATTCACAGTTATGCAACACACCATTAGTTTCCTTTTATCAATTACATCAAAGACCATATAAGTAGCTTTATCTAGTGAAGAACAGAATTTTTTGGCACACACAGTGCAAGATTGGTGTTGTGCAAAACAGCCCCACAGCTTCAACGAACTTGGCAAATAGACTTAGGCAGCGTTCAGTTAAAATTTCAGACAGTTTGCCACCCTCTGTCAGTTCATCTCATCTTCCTTGTCCTAATGATCCCTGTTGCACTGTGTGGTATTGACAACATTCTACAGAAATTAAAGTGTCAACTGCAAGACCGTAAAATGCAGGAAGAAATGTTTTCTCCAATTCTTCTGTTCCTATAAACGTGTGCCTTGTGGCAATAATTAAGGGAATAAAATATGTCTTAATAAATATTCTGTAGCGGTCATAGGCATTGTGATAAAATACATTTGTCATCAAGAGGCGAGAACTGACAGTCTCATTTGGAGGAACAGTATTATCTCTATAAATATGAATGTGCTTGTTTCTTGCTGTATTTGAAACACTTAGTCTCTAAATAATTTGGCTTTCCAGTTTTCCTGCTATGAAATCAGCAGGGAGAATGTTCACCTACTATGGAGTGAAATTCATGTTAATTTTATTACGGTTTGAAAACTATAATTCATCACCAGCTTTCTGGCATTGTAGTTTGAAAAGATTAAGACATCAATACATGTATTTTTTTTGCTTATTCTTTTCATGTCTAATCACTTTCCACTCTAGCTGCTGGCTTATGTGAGAAAAGCTGAATACCTTTTCCAAATGAAAGAAGTGTGCTTGCAGTAATCTGTAGATAACTACATTGCAGCAGTAGCCCGTGCTTCTTAGAAAGAGGGCAACCAATGGTTTTCATGGCTTTGGAAGGAGGTCAACTTTTTTTCTGAAAGCTCTGAAAAATAAAAAAAGTATGTAAAAGCATTCGCTGAATTATGAAGGCTGCTTCCAGAGGCAGACAGGGAGAAGAATGCTGAAAAGGAAAATGCGATGTGAGATGCTTGGTAGTCATCAGGACACAGTTCAGAAATGTACTAGGTTTTCTATGTTACTGTCCCTGTGCTAATTTTAAGAACATTATCCATAATCTAAAGAGAAGACAGTGAAGTATAAATCAGAGGCTTCTAGATGGACAGGTCTTCCATGAGACTGCAATGGCAAGCGGTGAGGAGGATCCAACTGAAAAGGAAAGATACTGTTAGTAAAAAGCAATAAAGACAATTGGGCTTGCAGGCTGAATGCATTAGTAAGCATAGTTTCTGAAATGCAAAAAATTAGTAGGTGGCAGAGTCAGATTTTTTCCTTACTTTTGATGATTGTCAGAAAATATCTATTTGGTGGGCTGAAGTTTTTCAAAGGAACAACCCTGAAAAAATGAAACACACCAAGAATAACATCGTCCCCAAATACCTAATGGTTTGGTGGCTGTGGTACTCAGTGTAGTTGTGGGAAAAATGGATTCAACTTACTGCTTTACTTGGTAACTTTCTTATAACAGAGAATACCTCTAACACCTGAGGCTGAGAAAAGTACCTCTCCAGTATTGTGGTGAGTAGGGCACTGCTCTCCTCACTTTCACAAAGGGAAGACAGAAATCAAGGATAGCAGTTGTCTCCCCTACTTTCAGCCAGCTAGAAGTTGAGAATGAAGTATAAAATTTTCATTTAGGCAGCTGCTTTACTAAATGGAGAAAAATGTTTCCTGATAACTGTCTTGGGTGAATCATCTCCTGGGTGTACCTGTTTGTCTCTATTGGATATAGGAGAGGTCAGGACATATCCTTTGCAGCGGGTTGTATGCTTTGACAAAGGAACCAGTGCTGAAACTCAGGTCTCTTTATCATGCCAGGATAGAGAAACAGATTAGCAATCATGTCAAACCTTAATGTCCAGTCAACCTAGATAATTTCTACTCTGAATGCAGTATTGCTTATTCTCAGGGAAAGCAGAGATGAAGGGGACTGGCACTCTCACCATCTTCTGCAAAATGAGTTTCTTGATTTCATTCAAATGTGGAACGAAAGCACTTTTTACCCCCACAATACTTTTTAGTTTACACCACTAAATATTCATGAAACTTGAAATGCAGCATGAAGGGAATGACATGGTAGAACATCTAATGCCTGGGCAGTTTACACAGTACATAATGCTGGAGACAGAATACTATCAACAGCCATTATAGAGTTTGGCACAAAATATCTTTTCACTTATAATGTCATTCATTTAATTATTGTGAATTTTTCAAACACAAGTCTTTTCCTGAAGGTTATTTTTAATAGTCTGACAAATTTATGGGATTTTCTCTACTTTATGTATCTACCATATATGATGCAATTCAGTATTCAGTCACAGTTAACGTGCCCAAATGAATGCAAAGTTTAAGTGAAGCTGTATAATTCTCTACTCAAAAGTTTCTCAAATCATTTAGTACCTTCCTCTGAAATAAATATGCTGTGGTCTAGAGCTGGCTGAATAATGAAAACAGTTATTCATGGGTAATTATTCTATGAGAAATGGCCAAATTTACAATAGATTTTATTCACAATAGATTATTTGACCAGTTTCACTGGTGACTGCTGTGAATCAAATTTTCTAAGCAGTCAAGCTATGTCCCATATAAAATGCACATCTCAATGCTATTAAATGAAATTAAGCATTTCTGCAATATTATTAATGATTCACTGTAGCCAAAGAAATACCTTATGCTCTGCAGCAGTTTTTATGGTGATATAAAACACTTCGAATACCTTTAAAATTATCAGAGTGTTGTCTTGGGATTTGTCTGCAGTTAAATACATTATTTTCTGCATCACCATTTCTTTATCATTTAAATATTTGAATTTTACAATGCCTGCATGATAGCAGTCAATACACTGGCTTCATGAATAAATCATTTATTTGCAGACTGTTCTCTGATTAAATACCTATGAGATCTGAGGGGTTTATTGTAATTCAGTTGTGTATAGTATATTTTATTATTATTTACTTATATCTTCTAACATCTTGCAGAAGGAAGAACACTGAGATGATGGGTAACAGAGATTTCAGCTGATAAAATACATGATTTGCTTTTTGAGAGAGGGTAAGTGACCTGAAAGGTGGCAGGTCTCACCTGAACTGCAAAAAGGCACACTATGCCCCCAATAAGCTCTTGAAGAAATCCGAGGAAGGGTGTGATAACAGCTGTAAACAGAGCTAGAAATGCATAGGATTTTTTTGAAAGTTAATTCAATTCATTCTACCAATGTGGAATGGTTCCTTGAACTGCATTCAGTGGTACTAAACACAAAAAAAGCAGTCTGGCAGTCTTACCAAGTACAGGTACTCTAGCTGAAGTTTTGTTTGGATGACATGATTAAAATGCGTGTATTTAAGAGGAGTGACATCTGAGGTTCAAGGCCAATGTAGTCAGAGCTAGAGAAACTTTTTCCCTTTATGATCAGAGGAAAGATTACACCCTAAATGTATTATTACAATTTTAAGGCTAATGGAAGTCATTACATAATGTTCCCCAAACTGCAGGAAAATAAACTACTTTTTACTATGATACTACAACTGCACAGATTTTTACCTGATG